>NC_056737.1:166982407-167284907 GCF_019279795.1 Protopterus annectens
GGTCAAGTATTTTGAGTTTGCCAATGTCCCTGTTAATAAGGTCCATGATAATCCATTCCATGGCCTTGCAGATCAGGCTAGTTAGGCTGATGGGTCTATAATTTCCTGGATTAGTGGATGCACCACCTTTGTGTAAAGGGATGACAGTGGCTATCCTCAACTCAGCTGGGACAAAGCCGGTACTCAGGCTTTGGTTGAATAGGGCATCTAGTGATGCTGCAAGTTCATGCCTGAGTTCATGTATGTTACATTTTGGGATGGTGTTGGGTCCCATGGCGGCTGTCTTTTTTGCCTTTGACAGGGCAGTGATGACCTGTTCCCTAGAGATAAGGGGTGTGGGCAGGTACTGGAGATGTCTTGATTTACTGATGGGGGGGCAGAGTGGAGAAGTTTTCACTTAACCTGTCAGCCAGTGGATTGGCTATATGTACAGCATGTGTGTATGTGGTGTCCTTGACCATCAGTTCTGAACAGATCTGGGTGCTTCCTTTGAGATTGCAGACATATGTGAAGAAGGCCTTATGATTGTCTCTAATAGATATGTTCAATTTGGACTCGAAGTTGCCATTAGAGGATTTCACTGTTGCTCTTATTTGCTTGTTCAGGCTAAGGAGAGATTGCTCCCAATTGGGCACCTGCTTTTACTGGTCCTGGACAGGAATTTTTCATTTTTTATATAGTTTTTTTATTGCAGATGTCCACCAGACAGGTTTACTATTACCTGTGGAGGGTGATTTTGTCCTGTCAGGTATTCCTGATTCCATGCATCTATACATATATGCTCGTATAGTACTTTGGTGTACATTTAAACATTGGTACCTGTTCCTACAGTGGGTGGGAAAGGGGGCTGTGCAGCTGTTTATACCATCCTTCAGGTGGTTTTAATCATCTTTGGAGTTTTTTTTTACCATAGCTGGGAGGGGGGTAGGGTCAGGGAGATGGTGACATCAGAAATTACCACTTTTTTGTCGAACCTTGCCAGGGAGGATGATACCATAGGGGTGCTGCAGTGGTTAATCATGTTGGTTACTACCAAATCCAAAATACGTATCACATCTTGTGGGGGTAGCAGATAGCTGTCCCAAGGCATTTGCATTGATAACATGGAGGAATCTCTGTGCATTTCTGTTCTGGCATGAGTTTTTCCAATCTACAGTTGAGTAATTAAAGTCAACCAGGGCCAGGATAAAGGTTTGAATATTGATAGATTTGTAGAGGTCCAGATAGGTGGAGTTAGCATCTTGAGTCACATATGTGGGTCTGTAGCTACCTATAATTTGAATATGGGTCTCGTCAACAGTTAACTGCACCTGGGGTGTCTCATGTGTGTCATACTGTTTGACCAGCCGGGAGGTGTCTCTTTAATATATACTTAAACTCCACCTCCTTTGGCTTTGCTGCCCACATTTTGGGGTCTGGCTGTGTGACAGGATGAGTATCCAGGTAAGGATGGGGTACTCTCCACAGCTTTGACTGAGGTTTCTGTGACTGCATAAATGTCAGCATCTTCCAGGGTTAAGAATGCTTGCAATGAGTGCAGTTTCATGTTTAGACTCCTAGTGCTTAGCAGCATGACCTTTAATTTGTGTTTTGTTGAGAGTGCCGTGTTAGTAGTATTGACCTCATGACTTTGCCTAATAAAGCACTATGGGGGAGTCAAGGGCCTTTGCCAGAACTCTGAAGCCCAAGTGAGACAGATGCAGGCCATCTCTAACAAAGCAGCATGGTCTGTCGATCATATCTTCCTAGGCTGTTAGGCATTGGATCCCCCCGGAAAGACAGCAGAAACTAAGCCAATTGTTAATGTTAATCATTTTCTGTTTGCACTGAGGCATCATTCTGGGTGACAGTAGAATGCTGCTTAAGTCTAGGGACATACCTGCATCGGAGACATATTCAGCATGCTCAGTCATGTCTGTTTTATTATAGTCCAGGGAGGTACATCTGATGTCGTTCACACCAACATGGACTAGGGCAGAGTCATAACATTACCTGTTGTGGAGAGACTTGAGTGCATGTGTGATTTGTTGGATTCTGGTGCCTGACAAGCATGTAACTGTGACTTTCTCGTTATCCAGCCTGATGAGAGGCACATCTGTGTGTCTCACAATGGGGTCTCCTATGAGTACTATGTTGGGTTTATGGGTAGGCCTTAGTGGTTGTGAGGCACTGGTGTGTGAACTATGCATGGTATGTGGTGTGGAGGTTTGTGGAGTTCTCATGTGTTTTTGCCTCTGAGGTCTCCTTTGTTTGGATTTGTTTTTGTTGAGAACCTCCACATATGTGGGTGTGTGTTGTGTAGTTGTGGGTAATGTTTACTGACTCCATACACTGCAGGGAACTTATGTTACTGCACAATTTGTTCTGGTGTGCACATTCTCCATTTGTCTGGCCAGTGGTTCCCCTTCCCCTTATATGTGTCTTTTTGTCCTTCTGTAGTCCAGTCACAGGCTTTGTTCATAGTTGCTCCTGTTATATATTTGTATTTGTGGTGTGAGTGGGGTAGAAGTCATAACATCACATGCAGGGTTATGGACTTCACACCTCTGAGTGTACCTGTTAAGCAGATTGTCCATAATTGCACTCCTACATCTGCTGTGGTCTTCAGACAGTTTGTATTGCAATGTTATTATAAGGCTACATCTTGGCCATAGCTGTCAAACCATCACAGACTGACATCTGGACAGGGCCATATATAACAGTCGCACATAGGCCCACACATGGAGACAGGGTGTTAATATTGCTCTGTCAAACATACAGTTGGGAGAACGGTTTGGTATTAGCTTGCATTTTCTTATGGGTATGATGTTTGCTTCTCCACTGTCTGTCATTGATGTTTTCACATTAATCTTTATTGTTTTGCAAATAGTTTGGTAGGCAAATGCAATGTTATGACAAGCAGAACAGATATACAAGGCATACTTGTGGTCTTTCTGTGGTACCCTGTCCTTCCAGGGGTATAGATGGTGCCCAGTGACTTGTTGTCAGTACTGACACAGTAAGGTGGCAGGAATTTATAACCTTGCACCACACTGGCTTTCAAGAACCTGCTGTCCTACTAGGCACTGTGTAGGTTACTCTGAGCAGTGTACTGTCCATATGTGTGGCCTCCAGTCCCTGAATTGTCCAGCTTTCCTGCAGTAATGGATATTGACTTCTGGACAGTGTGTACAGCTCCTACCGTAGGTGTAGCTGACATGCAAAATAGCTGGCATGGCCAGTCTTGAAACATGGACCCTGTCAACCACAGTACTGTACTTAGACCACTAATCCACAACAGCCAGCAGTAAATGCTGCCTACTTCCTGACAGTATTAATCATGCATATACATAGCTCATTGACCACTGCATATTGTGGAAATGCAACAAGTTAGCAAATTGATTGGGACAGCCTTGGGAATGTGTGCTCTGCTGCTAGGACCCTACAAACATAAATGTTACTATATTTCTATGGGAACACGAGTGTGTTGGGGGGAGGGAGGCATACCTCTCAACTCTACACATTTCCACAGACTGTCCAGATGTTTGCTTTATATTTTGGTTCTATTTAGCATAGTATTGTGATTGTCTTGGAAACTTTTGGTATATCATTAAAGACTGAAGTTAGAAAGTAATGACAGACATTTGAGTTTCAGAATTCTTACCCTTCAGAGACTTAATGCAACTCCAAGACCTGCTGTGATATCACTATGTAAGTTTGTAAGAGGAATATTTCATTATTGTCACTATTTGTGGCCTTTGCCACACATTTCTTTATGGCTTTGTACAGATGACTTGCTGTGAGATGTGTGTATGGGACTCCAACATTGACATCCTTGCATATGACCCTGCAGTTTGTTAGGCCCCCACATACATTGTGGCGAGTTTTGTCACCTAGGGGACTACTGCATATTCTGGGGCAGCCAGTATTTGGCAGACATTTCCTGTTGTCCCACATAGCTGTCAGTTGTCTGCTGCTACCCTGGTAGGCCACCCATTCTCTTGCATACATGCAGCAATACCATAGATATGCTACCACAGCATACTACTCCATTCATTTATTAAGAAGAGTGACTTACCTTGTGCCTGCAGCAGTTGTGTGGACAGTGCTTCAGGGCTAACTCTGCCAGATGCATGCAGTACACAGCCTATACATGGTATGGTACAGGTAGTGTGATGTGTGTGTCATCCTTTTTACTGTGTGTGTGAGTCGGAGAGAGGTGTCAGTCCCTGGGTCCCTAGGGTGTCAGTGTATGTGCTATGTGTTGCCTCTTTCATTGCTCTTTAAAAAATTGTGAAGTGGATGATCTTTTTTATATATTTTCTATATTTTTTACATCTATTAGCATGTATTTATTTAACATTTTGTCATTGACATCACAGTTTGTATTGCCCTTTTAAATTTTTGTTACCTAGGGGCGTGGCTACTATCATGTGAAGCACAAAGTGAGTCTTTAAAATGTGTTCTGTGTTTGATTTTAATTTGTCTGATGAAGTTCTTTTGTTGAGGACGAAAGCATTTACCAGATTTCTATTGTCTTACAATAAACTTTTTTGCTTTACTTTGTGGACTACCAGCATTTTCTACAGCATCAATATACCAGTGGTTTTATTGTGGAGTATTTGGTTCACACGCTTCTGCAGTTTGGTCAGTAGTTTCTTTCTGTCTTTTGGAGTTGCAATCTCCCTGAACAAAAAAAAAAAAAAAACAGGTTAGAAAAACAAGTTTCAATATTGCGAAGCATGAAAATTTGGTGGTTTACAGTTTCAATTTACATTGAGTAACAACAGGTATCCCTTGTTTCAAGACCATGGACTTTAAGCCTGGATTTGAGGCATTTGCCAGTTTCATTATTTTATTAAGTTTGAAATAATAATCCACATTTATAACTACACTTGATCAAAGCCAAAATGCTGAGGTGCAAGTAAGATGCATGGCTTTTCTGAAATTAAGCAAATATGGGCTCACATGACTCCATGGATGGTCTGGAAGTGGGCATAGGTTCATAGGTAGGTACTAGGCTATTGGCCCTAGGGCCTATATAAGCCTAGCCAAACAGGTACCCTGGATTTCACCACCCAAGAAAATTATTTTCCTGTGCCCCTGTTGGGCAGAGACACAGAGGTGATCCCCGGGGTGAATTTCCTATTTCCCATCCAATCATCAAGATTTTTCTTGAAGAGTGCTAATGAGGAGCTTTGTTTGATATAGATAGATAGTTTGTTCCAGAGTATGGGAAGTCTCTGGGACAGGAATCTATCCCTCCAGCATGTTCTGTTTATGGTGGTGACAAGGTTTAGGTCCTTAGAGCGTGTAGCTCGGAGGGATTGGGATTTCTTTAAGTGGAGCATGTCCAACAGCTCTGGGATTGACAAAGCTTTGTATGTTAGGCAGAGATCACTTCTGAGTAGGCGATATGCGAAGGAAAAAAGCTGAAGTTTTTTGAGACGGTCTGTTTGAGGCCGATATTCCTCTTTGTGAGGTATTTCTGCAGCCTTTCCAGTTGTTGTAGATGTCTTGGGAGGTACATACCAAAAGGGGTGTTTGTTCTCTATAATGGGTCTAATGAGTGATGAGTAGAGGGGAACAATTACCTCTTTTTTCCTGGATGAGAAACCTTTTGTGATGAGGTGTGCCACATAGAAGGATTTCCTGACTACTGTGGCAATGTGATTATCAAAGAAGAGACTACTGTCCACCTGTGTCCCAAGCTCTCATCACACTTTTGGTGTTAAGTAGACTACCACCTATGTTGTAGCTCATGGGTACAGAGTTTTTACCAAAGGGGATGACAATGCACATTTTGGCATTGAGCTTGAGGCCATGGCTTTGACACCAGGCATCTGTCTCAGTGAGGCCCTTTTGGAGGATGTCCACATTGTTAGGAGTTTCGATTATGGTGCCTAGTTTACAGTCACCTGTGAACTTCATTAGCCAAAGACCTTCTGTTTTAGCCTGTACTTCAGAAAAGTAGATACCAAACAGGAGAGGACCCAGGACTGAACCCTGTGGTACTCCACTTGTTACTGGTCTGAAGCTGGATTTGGAGTCTGTTACTTTTACAGTGTGGGGTCTGTTAGTGAGCCAGTTGGCAACCCATCTTGTGACATAGGGATTTATACCTAGTTTAGTGAGTTTATATATAATTCCAGAGTGGGGGATGGTGTCAAAAGCCTTGGCGAGCTCTAGATAGGCTGTGTGAACCACCTTACCCTCGTCTACGGCTTTCGTGACTGCTTCAAAGAAGTCTATCAGGTTTGGGAGACATGATCTGCCTTTTACAAACTTGAACTAGGTGGGATCCAGAGTTTGGAGATTACCAATGATTTTGTTTATAAGTTCCATGATGATACGTTCCATGTCCTTGCAGAACAGGCTCATTAGGTTAATAGGGTGGTAGTTCACAGAGTCTGTGGTGGCTCCCCTTTTGTGGAGTGGGATAACCGTCATTGTGCACCATTCAGTGGGCACAAAGCCTGAGGTGAGGCTATGATTTAACATGGTGCTTAGGAGGGGTGCCAGTTCATTCTGTAGTTCATGTAGAATGCAGCCTAGGATGTTGTCAGGTCCCATGGATGCATTGTTCTTGGCTTTGGAGAGTGTGTTTTTTACCTGTGCAGCCGTGATTACAGGAACTTTACATTCTTCTGGTATAGAGATGAGCCCTTTAGATGGTGAGAGGGGGAGTAAAGTTAGCACTGAATCTATCTGCCAGGATGTTGGCAATATCAGTTGGTTCTGTGTATTTATTGCCATTGTGCTGTAACTCAGAGCAGATCTGAGTATTGCCATTGAGATTTTTGACATAGCTATAGAATGCTTTATGGTTGTCTTTAGAATCAGTGGCAATTTTGTTTTTGTAACTAGCTTTGGAGGATTTTATGAGGCATCTCAGGTTCTTACTGAGGCTGACCAGGGAGTTCCTCCAATCATGGGATTTTACTCTTTTTTGCAACAGTTTATTTCTTCTGTTGTAGAGTTTGGTTATGGCAGGGGACTACCAGATTGGCTTCCTTTTTTTGGAGGATAGCATCTTGGTTCTGTTAGGGATAGCATGATCCATGAATTCGTGCAAGTGCTTATAAAGTGCATTTGTGTAGGATTCAGCAGTCATACCTCTATTGTCTGTCTGCATGGGTGTCGGGAGGTTTGCCACTTCTGTCTTAAGAAGCGTGAAGTTGGCTTTGGAGAATTTTTTTATGGTGGTTTCCCTAATGGGGGGTGGAGGCAGGATGTGGATGTCTAGGGTGATTAGCTTGTGGTCAGAACTGACCAACGAGGAATTGACCACTGGTGTGGAACACCGGTCACCCATGTCGGTAATGACCAGGTCTAGGATATTGCTGCCCCTGGTGGGGGTGTGGATAAGTTGATCCAAGGTGTTGGAATTTATGAATTCCAGAAAACATTGGCAAAAGAGTTGGTACATGAGTAGTTTTCCCAGTTAATGGTGGGGTAGTTGAAATAGCCCATTATTAGGGTGTTGGGTTGTACCCTAATATTTTCCACTGTATCAAGTAATGAGGAATGGGAATCCTGGGGCATGGTGGGGGATCTGTAGCAAGTTACAATTTGGATTGCGATCTTTCCCAGAGTTAGTTGCACTTGGATAATCTCGGATGCATTATGCTAAGCAACTAGCCTGGGGGGTGTGGATATCCTTAATGAATATGGACATGCCTCTGCCTTTAGTGTTTTGGTCCAGGTTAGGTGGTTGAAAGGTGTGGTATGAATTATATCCTGGTAATGCTGGGGTGCTCTCTGGAGCCTTGAACCAGGTCTCTGTCACTGCACAGATGTCGATGTTCTCCATTTTAGACTTCTAGCATTGAGTAGCATTACCCTCTGATTTTGCTTGCTTGTACCTGTTAAGGTGGTAAATCTGTCATTTGAACCTTGCCTAAAAAAGGCACTATAGTGGTGGCAAGGGCCTTAGCATTGAGGACTGTCAATCATGTCATCCCAGGAAGACAGATTCTGGATCCCCTTAGAATGACAGCAGAGGCTTAGTCAATTGTTGAAGTCAATCATTTTGTCCTTATACTGTGGTATCATTCTGGGTGATGGCAGGATGCTACTCAGGGCTAGGGTCATACCTGCCTGGGCTACAAGACTGGAGAGGTCCTCCATGTCTCTTTTCATGTAGTCCAGGGAGGTACATCTCAGGTCATTTACACCAACATGGACAATGACAGAGTCATATTTGTACTTGTTGTGGAGTGACTTGAGTGCGTGTGTTATGTGGTATATCCTGGCACCCGACAGGCAGCTGACAGTAACTTTCTCCTTGTTTAGCCTGGCGAGTGGAACATCAGTGTGCCTGACTATAGATTCATCTATGACTAGAGTGTTGGGTACGTTGTTATGCCTTATGGGCTGTGGTTGAGTGGCACACTGAGTTTGTGGGCTATGTGTCATTTGGGTTGTGTTGGATGGTGGAGGTTTCTTGCGTTTCTGCTTTGGAGGTCTCTGTTGCTCGGGCAGATTTTTATCAAGAGCCTCCATGAATGTAGGTGTGTGTTTTGTGTTTCTATGTGTATGCTAGTATTGCTTCCCTAAGGCAGTCATTATAGTATGCACTGCTGATGGTACACTGTTTACAACTTGACCTAACATTCTAGGCCAAATATTACTTCTGTTGCCTTTCTTTGGACTTTACTTTTCTGAGGTATGATTTATGTATCCCCTCATGTATTTGTTTTACTGAATAATTAGGAACTATTATCTTGTTAATTTTTAACATGAAGACTTACACTTAATTGATTTCTTCAACACAAGCAAAACAACACTGAACATGTGATGTTAGTGATGTATTTTGGGGGGCATCCTTACAGCGCAATGTCCTCTGGTAGCTATAAGTATGTCAGTGTCGGTACACCTGTGAAATTATTTTACCTTTTCTTCTGTTATTAGTAACTGGTTACCATATAACCTTGTTAGTCTTTGAGCATGTCTTTATGCTTCTTTTGTAAATATGCTGTTCTCAATATATCTGATTTGTGCAGCTCCTATATAGTTACAGGACTGGTCTGTCACTTTCAGATTATGGTTCTGTGGTATCAAAAATGCTCAATGCAGTTTTAGAGGTGTAACAGCATATTTAGGATGTCGTTTGCAAGGGTCATGGCTTACTTCCATATGAATTACCTTCTCATGCACATATCCATGAAATTTTTCATATCCATATACTATTGATAATAATTATTTTCTATGTGAGTGTATTCATATTTTTTTTGCATTTGTAAATGCTCTTGGTGCAGTGGTTAGAGTTGTCACCTTACAGCAAGAGGTTCTCCAGGTTGATTCTCGGTTGGGGTGCCTTCTATGTGGAGTCTGCATGTCCTCCCTGTGTTTGTGTGAGTTTCCTCCTAGTGCTGTGGTTTCCTACCACATTCCAAAGACATGCAGTAGGTGGATTGGACACTCGAAATTGGCCATAGGTGTGAGTGCGTGTGTGCGAATGTGTAGTACACCCTCCAAGTAGGGTTAGGCATCTGGTTTGCAACCTGAATCAACAAAACCGTATATGCTACAGAAACAACGAATGCCTGGAGGGGAGCTCATTGCCTGATGTTCTGAATCTCATAAATGGAACTGTGAGAGAGAGAGAGAGAGAGAGAGAGAGACAGAGAGACAGAGAGACAGAGAGAAAAATGCTCTTGATTATAGAAAACTGACATATTCTCTTGCACCAGTCTGATATGAAAAACATTTGCAATACAGCTGACTCATTCACACTATAGTAATTTAATGTTGGAACATTTGTAAGTATTTTTTTAGCATTTTAAAATTCATGTGTGTTAATTTCTGTGTTCTCTTGCAACCCATTGTTCTAATAGAATTCCTAGTGGTACAGCTATCCTACATATATGAAGTACAAACTATACGATATTACATAATTCTTAGAAACTTCTATAATACCTGTTTTTTTCCCCTGAATTTAGCATTTGCTAAATTGTTCAGACATTTCTTGATTAGGGTTTAGAACACCTGATATTAGAATATTTAATTATTTTACTTTTGTTTACCAGGAAAGTCTGACTGGACCAATGGCCGATCTTCAGAGGCCCAGGGGAAAAAGCTCCAATTGCATAGATACAATTAGTAATAAAGTTACAATGGTAAAATAAAAGAGTGGACGAAAGCTCTGTTACATAGAATGTAATTACTAATCGAGTTACAGTAGTAAAATAAGACAGTGCAATATTCAGTGTGTATTTACAGAGGAGAAAAACAGAGGTCAATAAAACTGTACAATATTTAACCATAAAAACAATAACATGTAGAGGAAGATGAAGTACTCAATTAGGTAATAAAAGTCTAATATAACATGGAAAAGAAAAAAATATTGTCTGTAAATAAATCAGGTGACAAGTCATTAGAGGTCATTTGCCGAGAGTCATAGAAATGAGAATAGACAACAACACATCCGTATAACACCTTTATACAATACGAATAAGCTGAACATATACTTTCTGAATTTATATAGGGAACACTTGAAGTAAAAGTGCATGAAAGGGAAGCTATGCAGAATAGGAGGCAGCCAGGTATAGACTGATAGATCTATAATTTAGAGAAGGCATAGCATGGTAATAAGATGAAGAAGGGAAGAAGGTTTAGCCTGACTTACTGCAGGTGCAAAGCCAGGTGTTATTTAGGTGATCGTAAAGAAGTAATTTGAATTTGGATGTGTTAGTAGTATTAAGTATAATCTGAGGCGCAGAGTTCCAGGACTTTGATATTTTGTTGGAGAACAGTGAATCACCCTGACTATTATTATATTTAGTTACTTTCAGTAGGATTTTGTTGGAGGATCTTAGGGATCTACAGTTGGAGTGGGGCTGAACTAAGTCTTTGAGTGCTGGGCAGTGAAGGATGGAATGAGTGAAAGTTAGTTAGTTAAAGGATAGAAGATTAGTTAATTCAATCCATTTTAGTTGTTGTAGTGCTGTACAGCTGTGTGATCTATAGGGAAGATTTGAAGCAAGTCTGCAATTTTATGACAGTAGGATTCCAGTTTGCTTAGGTCTGTTTTTCTGAAATTAGTGAATATTGATGAGGCATTAAAGAGGGTGGAGAGTAGGTGCGTTCTGGAGATGTAATGTCTGGTGGTATGAGTTAGGAATGGCTTGAGTCTGTAGAATGAACCTAACTTAATGTGGACCTTTTTGATAGTTATTGCTAGGTGTTTGTCATATTTAAGACTGTTGTCAATCGTGACCCCAAGGAGTTTGCTGTGATCAACAGGTTCAATTGCAGTTTTTTTAGAAGAGTAGAATGTGAAAGGGGGGAGGTGATCAGGTGTTTTGCTACTGGTGAAGAGCACGAGTTTTGTTTTATTTGGGTTGAGTGCAAGTTGAGAGTCTGAAATGTATTTTTTCAATGTCTAAGAAAGATTGTTGGGTTCTTTGTGGGAGTTCTGGCAGGGAGGGAGCTGTGCATATGAGGGAGGAATCATCTGCGTATTTAACAATGGTTGCATGTTGAGTGGCTGTGAAAAGTTTGTTGTTGAAAATGATGAAGAGCAGTGGACCAAGAACTAAAACTTGAGGTACACTGACTCGGAGAAATAGTAGGGTATAGAGTTTGTTTTGCCACTTAACTGCCTGTTGGCAATCAGATAAGTAGCTGATAAACCAGGAGAGGGATGGCTGGGAAATGTTTATGGATGCTAGCTCATGGAGAAGTTTTTGGTGGGATACTATGTTGAAAGCATTTGACATATCAAGGAAGATAGAAGAGATGAAATAGCCATTGTTTCTAAGCTGGTTGGTACAGTTATTAAAACTAACTAGAGCAGTAGTAGTACTACATTTTGGTTGAAAACCATGTTGCAATGTGGATAGGAGGTTATTTTTTAGAAGATAATTTGGAGTTGTGTGTGTATGCATTTTTCAAGGATCTTAGCTATAGGAGGGAGAATAACAATTGGCCTGTAATTTAAGAAGTCAGTGGAGGTGCCATGTTTGTGTAGGGGATGATATGAGACCTTCCAGAGTTTGGGCATATATTGATCAGTAGTGGTCCTATTATTTTGGGGGGAGATATAGGGTAGGAGATGACATCTACTGCAAGCCTAAGACATTTATTACATAGTATTCACCAGGGGAAGAGGGCTTTAGTTCGGAATTTTTTTTAATGGTGTTAGTTTGTATTATTTTTATGGTGAAGGATTTGTGGTTAGTTTGAGATCCTGTAGGGACAGATAGAGGGGTATTGTTGTCATTCTTTAACAGGGACAGTAAAGTGTGTGTTAAATTGTGAGGAAATGGTATCGGTAGAATTTGTTGTAGTTGGAGCTGGGGTTGAGGAATGACCAGATTTCAGCCGTAGATTGATGACTCCCCAAAATTTCTGGGTCTGAATATGCTCAACTTATTTCAGGCTTGGCACTATGATTATATATTGGCACTTCTTTAATTTGAAATTGTATTGTCTTGATTTGTTTAGCAGTTGTATCTATCTCTTGTCTGATGTCTACCCTGCCCCAATATATCACCAGATACATTTATAATGCCTTCCAAACATTGACATACTTAGGTAATAACTATTTGTTGAATTCTCTGGTACTGATGAAATACTAAATGGGAAGATTAGAAACGTGTACCTTACTACTGGACTGGAGTATTATATGTACAACACTTGAAACTTTGTTCATATAGCCATATCAACTTCATGCAGTTTATAAATTTATTCATCTAGTTAGCTATTTCAGCCAGAAACCATTATTTGCATAGTGAAGAGAAAGAAACATCACACTCTACATCATTATGATCACTTCATCATCTATAAGCAGTGAGCAATGTCCTTCACTGATCACGGAAGTGAGATCTTGCAGATCAATACAAAAGCATATTGTTTCTTTCTTCCCAGCAATAATTATATTATTCACCCATTCATTTGGCTGTAATTGCTTCTTAGTGAAATTTAGGGTTTCAGTTCTCATTAATTTTTGTTCACTTCTACTTCTGAATGTTATAGATGCTTCATTAGGAGGATACATCACTACAAGTGCATAGGCATACAGAAGAGCACTGCTATAACTTTGCACAGTGTCTGAGCTGTATCTATGTCACTGTGATTAGTGTGGGATACAAAAGGCCTTTGCATTCAAACTTTGCATTAATTTTATAATTCCTAACTTGTCAAAACCCACATGGTCTAAAATTCTACAAGGAAAGTCAGCTCATTGAAATGTATTTCACGGATTCTGTTGAAGTCACATCATGAATCATTAGTGTACATTGTAAAGTATTTATTTTTTTGATTCATCAGTTTACTCGATCTGCTGCTTCAGTGAACTGTTATACTACATCAGTATGATCAATGACACCAGTGTTATTTATCTATTAGTATGAGATTTTCAGTTTCAGCATATTATATTCAATTAATTTTGTAGATTGTTTTATGAAGGGTGAATTCTCTGGGAGGTTAACGGTCCGTATCACCCATATGATATGTATTCATTTATGTATTATCGGTCTTTTCATAGCAGTGGCACATTTTAGGATATAAATTATGGTCTTCTGTTAAAGTACTTCTGGCACTGTAAACAATTGTCCCTGATTTAGTGTATGGCACGCATTTTTATTATTTTTTGCAGTTTGCATTATGGAAGCTAGTTTGGATGTGATTTAAGAATCTGTACATACAAGCTTCATACAGGTATGGCATTGTTACTGAATAGTTAAAGAAACAGCATAATAGGTACATTTTTGCAGATTTAAGGATAGTCCAGGGTATTCTTTATTTTTCTGGGGAGGTACATTCTTAAATACTATAGTCAGCCTATTAATTCTCAGTATTTTTTCCAACAATCTGCCTTGCATTCTTGCTTTAATGATTCATTTTCAGATGACACTATGTCAGGTGTTTCTACCTTCACATTAGCAATAACCAGTTCACATTCACATTTCTGTTCAATATCATTGATATTTTTTGTACACAGTTAAGGGCCAGATATTAGAAAAGTCAATAAAACAAGGTGGGTACTTCAAAGACATACCTAAAGAAGATGACATAAGGCAAAGATAGCAGAGAGTAGATATAGTGACAATAAAAGTGATACAAGCATGCACATCTTAAATAAAAAAGTAATTGAAGAAACTAGAGGTCACAGTGTATGCAAAAAATAAATACTATAACAGAAATGGGAGAATAACTGAACATAGTGTCATAGGAAGATTATAACAAGTTCAGACCTAAGCCAGGTATCTCATTTAAAGGTCTCTACATATAGAAGACAATCTCGCTGATTCAGATAAAAGGCTTCACTACAGAAGTATAAGTAAAAGAAAACGTTAAAAAAGCCATTTTCACTGTTTCATGAGGATAAGGAAATAAATTGTTAAACTATTCCCTAGCAAACATACTAGGTACTGAAATGTGCAGGTCAAAGTAAGCATACCTTTCAGGTCGTATTACATATACACTCCATGATAACCAAGTGGCACAGACTCACAACAAAATTCCCTTGGAACTGATGAAGGTTGAAGTGTTATTTAAGCCTCAACAAAATGGATATAATACAAAACACTTCAAGAAACACATCATAGGTTGTGCCAACAGCAGTACTACCAATTCCTAAGACTTCAGGTCATAATAGTATTTCTGTAAATTTGACAGCTGAAAATAATTAAGAGTAAGGAGCCTATCATTTGTAGTGAATGACATTATAAGTGAGGTCTATGGTGAAAAGGTATGTATCTCATTAAAACACAGGGCGCTGTCATAAGATAAATTTTTATTCATATGTATGAAGAACAGATATTTAAGGTCATTAGTGCTGGAAAAAAATATTTTAACATGCAACAGAACAGTAACACAGACAAATAACATAGCCAGCACTGTGGCAAAGAGGAATAAAGCCTAACTATGGGCCATATGACCCAGGTTCATTTAGTGGCTTGGACATCTGAGGTGTTAACAGAGGGGGATGGGCATGATTATCTAGGGAGGGCCTTAATCCAAGGTGCCCACTGAAAGGAGGCATGCACTATAGTGAATAAAAGCCATAGGACAGAACAGACCAATGCATGGAAGAATGGGAAATAAGGCATGACCCCCAGGACACCCTTAAGATCCATGCTGGCTCCCAAGAAAGTCTGGGGGTGGAATGATATGCTCAGCAATTGGTGAGGCACTGGCATAGCTGGGATGTGTGAATAAAAAGGGTGAAAGAAGGCTAAAGACTTTATAGGATCATAGGAGATTACTAGGCTATTGACCCAGAGTTCATTTTAAACCTAGCCGTTTCATCCCAATGAAATACCATAGAAATGCTAGTCAATACCGAAGACTGCATTTAGATGATGACTGCTCATGTCCAGGAGGGTTATGGGCTTTCTCCCTGGTAAGAATTTATGGTGCCCCATCCACTCGTCCAGGTTTGTCTTGAACAGTGCCATAGAGGCCCTCTGTTTCACATGAATTGGTAGCCTGTTAAAAAGATGCGGCATTCACTGGGAGATAAAGCTGTCCCTCCAGCATGTCCTATTTAAGTCACAAGCCATATTTAGGTCCCTGGAATGGGTAACCCTAATCCAATATATTTACAGATATGCAGCAAGTTCATTAAGTTTGGGTCTTGGATTGCTCTGTAGCCCATGCATAAGTCTCCCCTAAGAAATCTATATGATATGGAGTATAGTGACAGGGACTTTAGCCAGTCTGTGTAAGGCACATGCTGGAACCCCTTAATCTTTTTTGTTAGAAATCTCTAAGGTCTCTCTAATTGCTGCAGGTGCTTAGTACGGTATATGCTATATGGGACATTATACTCAACTATGGGCTAGATAAGTGCTGAGCATAAGGGGTTATAACTTCTTTTGCTCTTGAGGTTGTGCTTTTACTATTCAAATGTTCTATGTAGAATGTTTTCCTTACTACAGTAGTCACATGGTAGTCGAAGTTAAGGTCTCAGTCAACTTGTAATTCCAAGTCCCTTACCATTTCATGGGTACTTAGGGTATTGTTGATTTGATAATGTGAGGGATGTTGTTTGTACTGAAGAGTGATGATGCATTTCTTTGCAATCAGTTTGAGACCATGACTAATACACCAGTCACTGGTCTGCATGAGACCCTTCTGGAGAATACTGACATCATTTGGGGATTCAATGATTGTACCTAGTTTGCAGTCATCTTCAAACTTGGTTAGCCACTACCCCTTAGTTTTGACCTGAACATCTGAGAAGTATATAGCAAACAGTAGGGGGCCTAGCACTGAACCCTGTGGCACCCCACTGGCAACAGGTCTGTTGTTTGATGTGGAGATAGAGCAAATGTTAATAATCTGGCTTTATAGTCTATTGCAAAGAAGAATATCAATATAAAACTACAGGAAAGGTATTAAGAGACTACAACAGAGTAGCATTATAATATGTGGGTAAGAATATGCTTGAGGTCCATGAGATAATATTCTCTAAAAAAATCTTACATCACCATATACCACAAATCAATAGTAATGTGACATTACACTTCCAATTAATACAAAAAAGTTCAGGACTTTTTTGTGGGGGGAATGGTGGCCATTTGTAGTGCCATAAACTCTAACATTGTTAAGGGACAACTCTAACATTGTGAACGGAACACTAAGGGAAATGATTAATTACATTTATCTGGCAAAAGTAATATGGGAAACATTAGGCATTCTGAAAGTGGGTTTAGTTCAGCTACACCATTGTTTATTTTGATGCAAATAATCCCACAGTTTTAAAACTGGATGAAAACTATGTAGGATTAGTTGCAGTATTAAGCCAGATACACCACTAAAAAAATGACATGGGTGTAATCTCAAAACAGTATGACTTGAAGTGAAAAATCTATGCTACATTTGTTCAATGTAAAAAAAAACAGACATAATATACTTCTAATCTTAACTTTAATTTTTAGTTCATACAACTGTGACATCTTAGCATAAGCCTTCAAGGAATTGCAAACCTAAAAAATACACAGACACACACTCTCTCACACACTCTCTCACACACACACACACACTCTCACATACTCTCTCACACACACACACACACACACACACACACACACACACACACACACACACACACACACACACACACACACACACACACACACACACACACACATATATATATATATATATATATATATATATATATATATATATAAATATATACACATATGCACATAGATATCTATATTTATAATCTATATATATCTATAGTATCTACTAGCCAAGAATTTCGCCCATGTTCCTTCAAAGTCAGCACCTGTTTCCCCTGTCCATCAGAGACACTGGTGGGATCCCAGGGGTATATTTTCTGTTTCTCATCCAGTTGTCTAAGTTCCTCTTAAAGAGGGCTAGAGAGGTACTCTGCTTGACATGAAGAGGGAGTCTATTCCACAGATGGGGGAGTCTTTGGAACACAAATCTATCCTGCCAACAAGTTCTATTAATGTCACAGACCAGGATAAGTCCTTGCATGTGGGTTGCGCGAGTGGAGTTTGTCTTACGTATATGCAGCAACTCCATGAAGGCTGGGTCTGAAATGGCCTTGTTGCCAGACACAGGTCACCTCTGAGCAGTCTGTATGAGACTGAGTAGAGGGACAGGGCTTTTAGCCTTTCTGTATAGGATAGGTGTTTGAGACCCTGGATTTTCCTGGTCAGGAACCTCTGTGGTCTCTCCAACTGCTGTATGTGCTTGGCAAGTTACATGCCAAAGGGGGCATTGTACTCTATAATGAGTCTGATGAGGGAGGACTACAGCGATGTTATGACCTCCTTGTTCCAGGATGAATTACCCTTTTTTATGAGGTGGGCCATGTAGAAAGCCTTCTGTAAAACGGAGGCAACATGATGGTCAAAACTCAGGTTGCTATCAACCTGGGTGCCCAAGTCTCTTACGACTGATTGCACCCTTAGTATGCTGTTATTAATGTGATAATTAGTTGGGATGACATTTTCCCCAAAGGGGATAATGATGCATTTCTTGGCATTCAGTTTGATGTCATGCTTCTGGCACTAATCATTAGTTTGGGTAAGGCCCTCTTGGAGGATGTTCACATCACTAGTGGAATTTAAGACAGCACCCAGCTTGCAGTCATCTGCAAACTTGGTCAGCCACAGACCACTGGTTTTGGAGTGCACTTCAGAAAAGTATATCCTAAACAGTAGAGGCCCTAAAATCGATCCTTGGGGTACACCGCTCATTACGGGTCTACTACTAGAGGTGGCTTCCCCTATTTTGACTGAATGGGTTCTATCAATGAGCCAGTTAGCTACCCATCTGGTAACATATGGGTTGATGCCTGATGCCTAGCTGGGAGAGTTACATATGTGTGTGTGTGTGTGTGTGTGTGTGTGTGTGTGTGTGTGTGTGTGTGTGTATATATATATATATATATATATATATATATATATATATATATATATATATATATATATATATAGATAGATATATAGATATATGAATCTTCCTGATAAAGCCAAAATCCCAGTTTACTGAATCCAAAATGATCGAGACAACATCGCCGAAGTGGCAAAATATACCATGGATTACCAAATTTTTACACAGGGAAATGGACAGTTGTCAAACATGCAACAAAACACAAAATGCATCATGTCAAATCCACTCAGGTGAGGGGCTATGCCACCCACACCCCACAATTTGGGGGGCTGTGCCCTCCACCCCCAACTAAATATACCAACTCTGGACTAGCACTACGGTGGGAAAAAGGGCAAATTTCCCAATTTGGCTAACTGTTCATTTTCCCTTGAAAAAGTTCAGTATTCCATGGATTACTAAATGTTTACACAGGGAAATGGACAGTTGTCAAACATGTAACAAAACACAAAATGCATCATGTAAAATTCACTCAGGTGGGGGGCTACGCCACCCACACCCCACAATGTGGGGGGCTGTGCCCCCCACCCCCAACTAAATATACCAACTCTGGGATAGCACTATGGTGGGGAAAACAGCAAATTTCCCAATTTGGCCATCTGTTCATTTCCCCTTGAAAAAGTTCAGTATTCTGTGGTGTTGGTGTTTTAACACTTTGGCCAAGTCATCTCAATCATTTCAGATTTGGTAATGTGAGATTTTGACCTTTTCAGGTAGACCCATATATGGTCATCAGTTACTGCCATCCAATTAAATACCACACTGCAATTAATAAGCATTCATTCTTAATTGTTATTGCAGAATCAATATTTTGACTTAAATAAGACCATTCTACTTTTTGGTTAGCTCCCCTTGGACTCAAGGTTCCAAACTATACAATATAAAATGTGTCCATTTTAAATCCCCACCACATTCAAATGGGGCTTTGTATGTTACAAATAATTTCAGATTATTAACATTCCCTTTAGCTTTGTGTTAAGATTGTATATTATGGGTTTCACAGGAGAGATATTAAAAATGTCCCATAAGTGCTTGTTGATTCAAACAGAGATCATCCCTTGTGTTTTTCCTAAATACTAACTTTGTTAAATTCAGTCCTAACCTTTAGGATAAACTGCATTTTTGGTGGAAAAACTGTATGATTCTTGTAAATCATATTATATACTATTTATATGTGTGTGTTTTGGAGGACATCTTTACAAAGAATATTACGGATACATGCATATATGCCCTTCCTAATCATTCATTAGAATCAATCATAAAGTCTTTAGATAATTGGTTTGATTTGAATGTCTACTCTGTGACCTTGGAGCCTGCATTATGATTGTCTTTGATCTTCACATAGCTTACCAGAAACTATGAAACCATATTCTGTTTGGCTTATAAAAGTTCCCATACATTAATAATTGTAATAAATGGAGGGTGGGTGGGTGCTTGCCAAATGTCACTTTATATGCAATTTGCTTCAGATTTTCCTGAGATCCTCAATCCATAACCATACATGTAAATGCATCAATGAATACCTGTCAAGTGAAAGACAGACACAGGTCATTATTTGAGAAATCATGAATGAAAAATGAAACTCTCCGAAATTACCATCACAAATCTATAAAAAACAAAACTGATGAAGAAATCTTCCATAATGCACTACAATTTTTCTGTAATGCTCAGTTTTATATAAGTATGCACACTCGATAAATAGGTCGGTGTTGTCAGGGAAAACAGTGCTCCCATGGCTAGATCAATCATCTTTATGACTTGCTTTTTAATGTGAATACATGTGGTGTAAACAAAAGTGTAGTAAAGTTACTCTAGTAACAGCATTTTCTCCAACATCAGGGCCTGCAATAATATTTTAATAACTGACAAATATGTTATAGAGGTGTACAAAATGTTCATATCAACCAAGTTACAGTTATATGACTTGTGCTATATTATTTGTCTAAGCTGCTGAAAAAATGTGATGTATATTTGATATAGATTAAAAGCATTATAAATATGGCTTTAAGACATTGTCCAATATTTCAGATATCTAAGACATTAAGCTATTATAAGTTGAAACAATCAAAACCTAAAGTGCCACACAAGTAAGAACTGAGAAAGACTATATCAGAGATGAAAGGTTGGAGAATGAAATGTAAAACGTGAGTTTCCTTATTTTTAATATTCTATAGCATTACAAAAGGCATTTCAATGTTGTGTGCAATTGCCCAAAGTTGGAAAATAGACATGAATGAAACACAATTGGTTAATGGAGAAGGGGAAACATCTCAAATACATAGCTAGAGTTTAATAGCATTATTTAAGAGTCTCAGCAAAGCTGCAAACAAGCTAGACTGCATGAAAATTAATTAGATATGGTAGACAGAAGAATTGTATGGCCTTCTTGAAAGATAACAGTGATTAATATTAGAAAATAAGAACATTTACACTTCATTGATGAAGACCAAGGAATCATGTCATGGAATATTGTAGGTTTGTCAACAAAACTGCGTGACAAAGATCTATATAACTAACAACTCCCTAAGGTAGGGACTTTGGCTGCCATATGTATATCATGGTTCACAGCTCCATGAATGCAAGTCCATGACAGATCCCCTGCTCCCAAGGATTACTAGTGATTTACCATTGAGGCTGACTTTCTGAGAAGTCAGGCGCCCATCTAGTGAAGGGTTATACTGGAGGAATATGGAAGGACTAATAGGGGGAATCACAGGTTGGGTGGGCATAGAAGCAGAAGAGTCATCTGAGATCTGCATATCACAGGGAGGACAGAAATTAAAGAATACAGAAGAAAAGGGGATAAGAGAGGAAGCTATGGGGATGATGGTTTACCATGTGTTTGCAGTCTTACATGAATATGAATTGACCAAAAGGAAAAATGTAACAAAGATTTGGACAAAGGATGTTAGCATACCACTGGATATAGCAAATTTGCAGTATGCTTTTCAGGTATGACAAACAACCAGTGGATACAGAAAATGATAATGATGAATTTTTGTGAGGGCAATAGTATGACATTGTATCCTTATATCAGCAATATTTAGAAATATGGAATAACGCAGGCCAGGAGAATGAATAGGTGGTAGATGGTACAAAAGTTGCTTCATTTGGAGAACAGAGATCACAGGAGTTTTGCATTATTAAAACGTAAATAAGATTTCACAGTTGATTTTATGGCCACAACAGAATTAAAACAAAAAGTAAATGGAGATCAGGATAAGCTCTGAGAATGGCTATGCTTTCTCTGTGCAAACCTGAGAGAATTAAGAAAAACAAATGGTCTAAGAAGCCCTATATCACAGAGGGATAAAGCTCTTAATGTCCTGCAGATAAGCCATGTTTATTTAAAGTCTTGGCTACTGTACGGGTCACAGTGGGAGAATACTAGTGAAAGGTGATATTGCCTTACCCATTCTAGTGGGAGGGAGGCAGCCTAGGCTCAGAAAAATAACCAGCATATACAATCCTGACAATATCCGTACTGGATAAACAAAGCGCTTCCTAGGAAGCAGGTTGCACATGATAACAAGTGTCTATATGCCTCCAGAGAGCTGCAGTTTTGGAGGTAGCAAGACAATTGTGAGATGGGGCTCATTCCCAAGCAGCAGTATGATTCTACTGTACTGCTGTGTTTCATCTCCTCACTGGCTCCACACATGGAGGAGGTTAAGGTGACTTGGCTGTACCTGGTGAATGAGGAGAGTAACTATTGACAGCTGCTTGTCAGGTATGGAGTACAAAAAAAGAGAACAGAAATGCTTTTATTACCCAGCGAGATATGGCCCACAATGAGAAACATATTTTGCAAATACAGTATAATCTTAGATAAATGGGAAGGTACAGGAAATTGTGTCAAGATTTAAGTTGATAGAAGGAAATCATAATAGTATTAAGGATTTGCATTGTCAGAGTTTGATGGAGTATATTCTTATACCTTGCAAAGACAAACTTTGTAAAAAGCAAATCTGGAATTATATTTAGAAAAGAAACACAGGAATAGAATAAAATATGGATAAATCATGACAGTATTTTTTAATTAAATTATCATGTATGACATTGGCAATCTTACATTTGTATCAATGAAAAACAAACCACATTAACACAATTTTAGTTGCAACCATTACACATCACAGACCACATTGAGACAACTGTAGTGAACATTATACATCACTTATAATATAGCCAATCACTGTCAATTAAGTATTACATAACTCATTTAAATCCTGCCTTCTTTTATACCTTGACCCTCCTCTGCATATAGTGTTCCCACAATTCCCATTTTCCCATGTAGTTTGCTCCTTTCCTTTTCTAAAGACCCAAATTCCAGTTGCTTTAACTCTGTTACAATATTCACTCCTTCTGGTAAAGCTGGTTTAGACTTTGATTTCCGTTTTCTAGTAATTGCTTTTTTGGCAGCCACCATAAGTAGACTCATCAAGGCTTCATTACGTCTAGGCAATTCCGATTCTGTATCATAGCTCAAAAAGATTGTTTCCTTAGTTACACCAGTTTGCTTACCCAGTCTAAGACAGAGCAGTCTGCAGGGAATCTTTAAAGTCGGCCAACTCATTACACTCCCAGAAAATATGTTTCTAGTTGCCTCTTTCTTCCCCATCACACCTCCAACATTCGCTGTCTACCTGAGGAAAAATTCTTTGAAGTCTACTTGGGGTATAAAAATACCTAAGTAAACACTTCCAAGCAAAGATCCAAAATCTTTTAGACTTTGTTGCATATTTAGGAGATATATACATACATCCCCCCACAGTCTCTTTGTGAATTGCTTATCCAGTCTCTCTTCCCAATCACTTCCAAACTCCTCTGACTGATTCTTATGGTTATCATGCAATATTTTATATGCTCTACTAATTATTCTTTTTTTAATGGCACTTCTGTTCTAGATTCTATTAACAACTCTGCCAGTGCTGGTCTTTCATTTAAGACCCTCCTATTTCTTTCTCTTTGCCTATATTCTGATATCAATCCTTGATAGGGAAGGCAATCTCAGACCTGCTGTCCAAATAAATTCTTGACATCTTCCCATTCTATTATCTTTGCCTTTCTAGTTATTTGCTCCCAATACCTTGCATCCCTTGTCAACTTTATCCAATAAATTCCAGCTCCCTCTTGCATATTGTCTGTATCCCTAATTGCAGTCATGTCTATCAGCAGCATCACTTTTCTCCATTCCCATGCTGTCTTAGTTCTTAAAATACTTTCTGCCACTTTATGAATAGATATAATATAATATTCTGTATGATTATTGTAATTCTCCTAAAGGGTTCGTATCCAAAATCCCAGTCTTTCCTTGTTTCTTGAGCTTCTCTCCTGTATCATCATCATCATCATCACTTTCCACTTAGAATTATAGTTTTGTGCTTGTGCTATGTATAAGACCCTTAACTATCTTGCTCTAAAATCCTAGTCTACGTTGTTCTTATTGGAAGAATCAGCTTATCCCACTTGACCCTTGCCATTTTCCCCTCCCAGATAAAAATCTTTCAGGTCTTTATTAATTGCTATTAATAAATTCTCCTCTGGTTGAAAAAATATTTCTGACCTGTGTATAAACCTAAAGTAACTAAAAACATTTTGACTGCTTGTATCTTGCTATCCATATCTATATGACAAAGCTTCCAGTTTCTCAGTTTTGTATTATCTTCTGTTTATCTCTACCTACCTATCCTTAGCTGCCACAACAGAATCATTTTTAATCACACAACAAAGTTATTTTTAATTGGTAAAGCATGACAGTATTAAGATAAAATGAAAAAAATAACAGCAAAGGAATCAGTGCAGTCATAAGATATGAAACATACGATTTGAATACATAGACTGAAGACAGATGAATAATTAAACTAATTAATTCAAATGATATCAAACCATTTTGGAGTAAAATATACTATAGCCAAAGAACTCAAATTGGAAATTGGCATCCTGATTGAAAAATGTGCATGGTATAGTATAGTATAGTATAGTATAGTATAGTATAGTATAGTATAGTATAGTATAGTATAGTATAGTATAGTATAGTATAGTGAAATGCATTTGTAAATAAATCCCTGCCAATATTGAAGTGATAACATGTGAACTCAAATATACATATTTTAATTACGTCCCCTGATTATCTCTGATTTTATAGTCCTTTGGAAAAGAGACTCTCATCTGGAGGTTGAGATTTGCCTCTGCCAGCAAATGAACTCATCAGAATGATCGATATTTACTACAACGTAATAAAGTAAGTTACAGTGTGATATTCATCATACCCTGAGCAAACTTGCAGTGGCAATGTACAAGCTACATGTGATGGGAAATGCAGTCAAGTCATTAATGACTTTAACTTGACAAGAGGAGCTAAAGATAGCATGCTGCATTGTTGCACAAAGGTCACCTCTCTTTCAGAACAAACTTCCAATTCAGGTGAAACAGAGTACTGCTGACCCTATTTAAGCATAACTTGGATGACTGGATGGGAAACCGCAAATTCAGCCCAAAAGTTTCACCTTTGTCTCTCTTGGACAGGGGCAGTAGTTGTTGACTTAGTTCTGCTTAATGCCTTGATATTTTTGGGATCAGGGATTGTACTTAGCTAAACTTGTATGATCCTACACAGGGAGATGGCAGTTGGCACAGAGTATTAAGGCATTAAGCTGTAGTTTCTGTGGTTTGATTCCCTTAGCCTTCATTTGCCTAATATGTGACTTTGAGCAAGTCAGTTAACCAAAGATTGCTCCTGTATGTCCAGTGGGACTACCTGGATAACAATTATTATTATTATTATGAGCAAGAAGATTCTGTCTTATACCAGGGAGTGCTGGAAAAAGTAGGCCAATACTGACTTACATGGCAAAATAAAGAGCAGATATATTGTACTGCTACAAGAGTATTCTTTAATGTAAGTTCTAGTAACAGCTGTCAATTTACTTGTATTACACTCTGTCTTGTGTAGCTAATGACCTTGGCATTATGCATGCATATTTTTGATACATTGTCCCATATGAGCTGCAATTAAAAGGTACATGTCTTAATTTCATCCAAAGGCCAGACTGCTATCGTCTATACCTTGTGATATGGTTTAGTCTAAATGGCCCCTAGATATCATGGCTCTCATTTTAGCCACCACATGAGCTATCCTTCACCTGCTGGGTTGCACTATGGGGGAAGAGGTTGTTACCCTTTTACATGCTTACATGCAGTCTTAGAGCCCTGAGTAGATAACTGCTGAGGCAGCATCAGTGGAAAAGGAATGCACTGAATAAGTTACTGGAAAATGTGAAGAATATATTTTACCAATGGTGTAAGAAAGAACATAAATCATTACTTTCTCATGAGGAATGATCGTCTGTCTTGCATATAGACTATGTTTATCATGGAATCACATGGTGTACAGGAGAAAATTTGGCCTGATACCAGTTTTATTTCAAATGTTTCATTAGTAAAGGCTTATTTAAGTGATTACACTACCCTTTCAGATGCAGTATAAGTAATAAAATGATAAATCTATATGCATATAGCTCATCATTCATGTATGTATTTTCAGATTCCTCAATCACTGTGCAGTGAAAGTTGTTCTGCTGGCTACAGAAAAGCACCTCAGACAGGCCAACCAATCTGCTGCTTCAGCTGTGTCATGTGTTTTCAAGGAGAAATTTCAAACCAAACTGGTAAGAAAAACATTATATCATTGGTCTCCTGAAGGCATTATACACATTTCTGACATTTATAATGTCTCTGTTGTTTAGGAATTTTTACAAGGAAAACAAAACATGACTGTTCAATATGGAACTCCATTGAATGTAATTCAGTAATATGACATGATCATGGAAGGCCATAATTCAATAAATCATTGCACAATAGGCTTACAGAAAACCTATGACCAGAATTCTGAGCTGAATGACTCTGTGAATGTTTTGTCAACAGAATAAGAGTTGCCTATTGTGTAGAAGAAACAGTAGACATCAGACCACTGATTGCTGACTGTCTCCTGGCATGCTGAAAATAAATATAATTCTGGGGTTTTGTATAAGGAGTTTTACTGGGACAATGGGCTGGTATTTACATTTTTGTAGACTGACCTCGCGATGTGGTTACACCAATCTGTTTAATCTTTATTTAGAAGAGACTATGTTTGCAGTGATTATGATATGGCTGAACACCATATTCAGTGGCAATGACACAGCCTCACAGTGCAATAGAATTTAATGGGTACTAGTTTCCATGACAGTGTAACCTGACAGTATGAGCATCATCAGGAATCTGTTTTCTGGCTCAGGTCTCAATCAAATACAATTTCTAATTTTCAGCAAAAATGGAACATGCGTGAGAACTTTCTAATTATATCTATTAGATTTTTTTGTCTGTTGTTAGATACTAACTACAGATTTGTTTATTAGTTGAAAAAAATATTTGCAATTCTGTCCAGGACAGTCTGGGTAGAAGTATTTTAAAAATCAAATATTTCAACTGTTTTCTGTGTTATTCAAAAAAATAAAAAAATAAATAATAAACAAATAAATATATATATATATATATATATATATATATATATATATATATATATATATATATATCATCTCATATTTCTAAGCTAAAACAATGAAGAAACTAAAAATGAATTTTAATTGAGAATCATATCCGGTTTAGGTTGCTCTCAGTGTAGGCCTGCCCCAATTCTGAAAGATATGGTCTCAGTGTAAGTGACTTACTTTGGTGTAAGGCCTATCTATAAACAGACAAATACTAAACTGCAACTCCAGAAATATATTGAAGAGACGGTATACTCACCGTCACTGTTGTGTTTAAGAAAGTAGCTTGCTGGCTCACTCGAATAAGGTGAAAAACGGAGCTGTTCTTTTTTTAAAAAACAAATGTAGGATTTAATATACTTCAAACACCAACCACAAGATTAACATACAACTCTATTATGTTAAGTGCTTTCATCTGCTTAACGCAGACTTCTTCAGAACAGCTGATCAGTACACGTAGCAATCCATTTAAAAACATTTTGGCACCAATCTGATCACCATTTTTAAAGTGCCCTTACATCAATTTACTTTATGTACGATTTTTTAAAAAATAATATAAATCTATCACAACTAAAGGCTAAAAATCACATAATTGTAATTACAATCCATAAAAATACTACCAACTATACATATCATATTCTATATATTAATACAAGAATAATATATTGTCATCTATGTAAATCCTAATTATATTAAATACTTACATAATAAAACCTTAAAAAATATATAAAATATATCATGCTAATAGAATAAATAGTTTTATTGAAATGAATTCATTTATACCCAGTTCCCTAGTTGAGTCTGTCAATACTTTCCACATACTTTCTTTTTTACTTAATAATGCTTTAAAATTACCTCCTCTATTAGATGTGACAATTTTATCAATAATAGCAAACTTAAAACTGTGTTGTTCACCATTCTTTTCTATGTGTCTACATAGTGCATTCTTTTGATCATGCACCCTAATCCTATACGTATGCTCATACAGTCTTCTCTTAAATTGTCTCTCAGTTTTGCCTATATAATAGGCTGAGCATGATGTGCAACTAGCTAAATATATAATATTTTTACTATTACAATTCCCCTTTCTAAACCTTATATAGGTCTTATTTAAATCTTGTAATCTAATTCCACCATTCTCATTAATCAGATAACACTGATTACATGCCCCACATTTGGTAGTGGCTTTACTATCATTGGTTCATAAATCTTTCTTAGTATACCCTATTTGTAACAACGTCTTTATATTCGTGCCCATCTTATACACGAAACATGGTTTTTCTCCTAATTTATCTTTTAAGTCTTCAACAACTATTAAATTCTTCCAATATCTGTATATAATTTCCATTACATTTTTCACATACGGAGAATATGTTAAAGTGCAAACTCTATTTATGGGTACATTTTCCAATTTTCCTTCTTTCTGTTTAATAATATCCTGTCCTATTCCTAATACAGGTATATACTTATTACCCCATTCCTTAACGACATATTTTGACACATCCTTTAGCAACTCCTCGGTGTAGCCTCTATTCCTAAACATGAACGTTATAAACTCAGTTTCTTTTACCATCATATTATAATCTGAGGACATTCTGGCAGCTCTTATGCATTGTCCCTTGAATATATTTTTTTACATATGTCGTGGATGATGGCTAGTAAATTCCATATAACCATTCGAGAAGGTTTTCTTTCCAAATATCTCTGATTGAGACCCCCTCTCTGTATGCCTAATGAATGTATCCAAATATGAAATCCCATACTGACTGACATTATGTGTAAATTTTAAAAAACTACTAGAATTATTCAAATAATTTATAAATTCATCAATCATTTGTAGTGGACCTTTCCAAAGGACAAACATATCATCCAGAAATCTCGTATAATAAGAAATGTATTTGAAATACTTACTTCTAAATAACTGTGTATTCTCCCACTCTAGCATTACCATGTTAGCAAAAATAGGGGCACATGATGCCGCCATAGCTACACCTCTCTTTTGTTTAAAGTATTCACCTTCAAAATATATGAAGTTATTATCTAATATAATTCCAATCATATCTGTGATAAGATTTATACAATCCCATGTCATACCTGAATATTTTCTGAGACTATTACAAACATCCTCTAGTCCCTGATCCTTAGGAATGCATGAATAAAGATCCACAACATCAATAGTAATGTATGTTAACTTATCTTCCCATTTATCCAAGGTCAACTGGGCTAAAAATATCCAAGAATCCTTAATAAGGTAAGAAATGTTCATATAAATTGGTTTAACCCATCTATCTATTACTACACCAATATTGAATGTCTTGGACTTACTTCCAGATATGATCGGACAAAAAGGTGGTTTCTTTATATTCTTGTGCACCTTGGGTATGCCAACTATGGTAGCTAGAGTGGGATAATCTACTTTCATAAACTCGAAAATATCTTCCGTTATTCTTTGATCTAATAAATATCCATTTAAGGCTAAATCTATTTTTCCATAGCTTATATTAATTTCATTGATGGAAGTGATTTCATAGTTTCCTGATTCTACTAATATCTGTTGTATCTCATTAATATAATCATTTGTGTTATATAATACAATCCCCCCTCCCTTATCAGGCTTCATTACTCTGATGCTTTTGTTATTCATCAGTTCCATCAGACATTCTCTTTCCTTCATAGTCAAATTATCCTCGACCTGTTGTTTCTTAATGTTCTGATTAAATTTATAAATATCAGTACATACTAATTCTTCAAAGTTTTCTATTTTTTTATTGAGGGGTGGGATGAATGTGCTCTTCTTCTTCAACTTAATTCCTTCCATAGTAGTAAAATCATCTTTTTTACTTTTATTATTAAACAGTAGGGCTAAATTCAATCTTCTACAATATAGTTTAACATCTATAATTGTATCTGTCAACTTAAACTTCTCAGTTGGTATATATTTCATTCCCTTTGTAAACAATGACCCCAATTCATCTTTAATACCATAGTTAGTGTAATTATAAACCGTCAAATCATCAAAATGATAGATTATGTCCTCAGTTTCATAATCTACATTTATCTCATTTCCATTTATATTTTGGGAATCTTTAATGATATTACTTATGTTCACTACTTGTGCATCACTCATATTTAATGCCAATTTTGATTCCCCTGACGGTAATTTTGTTTCACAGGTGGCGTAAAATATCGACCCCCCCCGAAAATTCATATGACTTTCCTTATGATTACCACCATGATCATCCATTCTGTTACTATTATAATTATTTTTATACTTTTTGTGTTCATTGTTCCATAAATAAGCTATATTTTCTTTATATTGTTCTATATCACGATATAATGTTTTACATTTCCTTTCATATAACTTCTCTGCAGTGCTATCTGCATATTTAAACTGTTTATCATATAACACACGCCATTGTGAGAACAGTAAATCAGACACAATTTCATTATTTAACTTTTCCACTTCCATAACAACATTACTTAATTTTTCATCATTCTTTTTAATCAGCAAATTCATATAGCTGATCCCATATCAATTAAAAGCTGTATTAAATTCAGCCTTAGTCTCATTATCCAAATTTATATCCATGGGTACCTTAAAAAACCTGAGTCCCATCGGTACTATTCCCATGGATATACATTTTGATAAATATGCATTATCTATCTTAATATTTTTTACTATCAGCAATAATTTGCCCAAATCAAATATCATTTCTTTCAAAGTTCCATTTTTAAGTTTGTTATCATATTTACTATAAGAAATTGTCCGTGACCTTTTATCAGTCAATTAAATTCAATGTTGCTAGTTCTAGTAAGAAAGTTTGTGGCAAGTATTGACAGACTCAACTAGGGAACCGGGTATAAATGAATTCATTTCAATAATACCATTTCTTCTATTAGCATGATATTATATTTTTATATATTTTTAAGGTTTTATTATGTAAGTATTTAATATAATTAGGATTTACATAAATGACAATATATTATTCTTGTATTAATATATAGAATATGATATGTATAGTTGGTAGTATTTTTACGGAGTGTAATTACAATTATGTGATTTTTAGGCTTTAGTTGTGATAGATTTATATTATTTTTTAAAAAAATCATACATAAAGTAAATTGATGTAAGGGCACTTTAAAAATGGTGATCAGATTGGCGCCAAAATGTTTTTAAATGGATTGCTACGTGTACTGATCATATGTTCTGAAGAAGTCTGCGTTAAGCAGATGAAAGCGCTTAACATAACAGAGTTGTATGTTAATCTTGTGGTTGGTGTTTGAAGTATATTAAATCCTAAATTTGTTTTTTAAAAAAAGAAGAGCTCCGTTTTTCACCTTAATCGAGTGAGCCAGCAAGCTACTTTCTTAAATACAACAGTGACGGTGAGGTATACCGTCTCTTCAATATCTATCTATAAACAGGCTTACTCCAGGAACCAAATTCAAAAAGTCCAGCTGTCAACCTGCTATGTGTGTAAGTGGTCACTTACACTAAGAGCAGGTCTTTTGGAATTAGGACCTAGGTCACTGTTTTAGTTTGCAGGATTTGCTGATTCTAATAAATTGTATATAAATTTATTTATACTATTTGACTATATTATATATATATATATATATATATATATATATATATATAGTTTACTTTCATTATTTCTAACGGCAAAACATTTGCCGTTCGAAATAATGAAAACAAATACTGAAGCACAACTCTCCTCTTGTACACAATGTTGACCCAAATGATTGACACATTTGAGTCGACATTGTCACCAAAAATATCACATGATAGCTGTATAGGAGCTGATATAAATCAGACTCCTATATGACATATTATGTTTTTGCAGAGGGGCAAGCCCCCCTGTGCCCCCCACACCCCCCTGCTACTAATATATTCTAACTCCAAGTTCCCACTACAGTGGGGATATGGATGAATTTGCAATCCCCACTGTACCACGATCTCCATGCAGATAGTTGAATGCACTACTGCATTTGCATAAGTGTATTTGACTATCCCATCCATTTACATTTTGTGCACAGCATTCTGATTTTTGGCAGCAGTACTGCCAACAGAATGTCTTTCGCACAAACGATAGTAAATCTCTCTCTCTCTCTCTCTGTATATATATATATATATATATATATATATATATATATATATATACATATATATATATATATATGTATATATATATATAGATATATATATATATATATATATATATATATATATATATATATATATATATATATATGCATACACATACACACACACGCACACACATCAAAACTTGAGCAATTATCCAGTTTACTGTAATATCTTCTCTGGCTATTTATTTTTTTTATTTTATTTTATATTTGTTAACTGGGGGGTGTCTGACTGAGCAGAAAAGGCCCTTTTTCAGCAGAGGCCTGGGGAGAAAAGCTCCACAAAGAAAAATTATAGATACATTTAGTTAGACATGATCAGTATACGCACAAATTGCAAAAGAGATGTTTTTACAGTGGTATGCGGCACATCAACAGTTACAGTGGCGGGAACAAACAAAAAAATATTAATTTAAAAATAAAGGTAATTAATAGATTTCTGGTGTACAGCTGAAATTTGGAACATAGGTAGAATACATACATAGTACACAGGTACAGTACATACATTGTAGATTAGCCAGTGTTTGTGAGTAAGATTGAAAACTATTATCAAGTACTCTAGATTTAGTATGTATACCTTATCCACTTTCACTAGCCTGGGGAGCAATCGTGGCACTGCCAACTTTGCCTGAGATGTTGCCTGATGAGGTCTTTAAAGGAGGCTTTGGATGATGTGATTTGAATGCTAATGGGGACAGAGTTCCATTTTTTTAGCCACTGAACTACTATATAGCGCATCTCCAGAGCTATTGTAGCTGTTGGTGACTTCTAGTAGTAGTTTGCTTGATGATCTAAGAAGCCTTTTGGCTGAGTGATGTTGTACTAGGTTTTTGAGGGCAGGACACTTATTGGGGGGGTAATAGACAGAATGACAGAGGCAGAGCTAATTGTAAGTTAGGAGGTTGGGCAGTTCAAGCCAGTGGAGCTGTCTCAAAGCAGTACAGTGATGAGTTCTATATGAGCAATTTGCTGCAAAGCAGGCAATTCTGTTATAGCAGGCTTCCATTTTGCTTAGTTCAGTTTTGTTGAGATTAGTCAGAATGGGAGATGCATAGAGTAGAGTGGATAGAAGCTGGGAGCCAGCAATGGCTGATCTTGTGTTGTTGGTAAGAAATGGTTTGATATGGTAGAGTGATCCCAGTTTGGCATGCACTTTTTTAATAGTTAAGTTGAGATGTCTATCAAATTTTAGGTGGAAGTCTATGGTTATTCCCAATAGCTTAGCCTGTGCCACTCACTGGAGTGATTGGAGTAGCATTTGTGAAGTAGATAGTGAATTGACTGTTATCAGTGTTTTTCTTACAACTGGTTATAATCATAAACTGAGTTTTCTTTGGACTGAGGATAAGTTGGTCTTTGGTAAAGTAGTTATCAACATCAGAGAATGCTAGATGAGTTGTTTGCAGGAGGGTGGGAATGTTTTGTGCAGCACAGATTAAGGTAGTGTCATCTGCATACTGAATGATAGATGCATGCTGTGTGGAGGTATGGAGGTCATTTGTGAAGACTGTGAATAGTAGTGGTCCTAAGATAGAACCCTGTGGGACTCCTATATTTATGGGCAGCTGAGGAGAGAGAGAGTTTTCCCATTTCACAGCTTGGTACCTGTCAGTTAAGTAGCTTTGGAACCAGGTAAGAGTGGAATTTGATAGGTGATATTGGTTTAGTTTGTTTAGCAGGATTTGGTGTGAGACTGTGTCAAATGCTTTGGACATATCCAAAAAAAGAGTTGACACCTGTAGGCCTTCATCTTTGAGACGGTTTACTGTGTCTGTGAAGCAGAGGAGGGCTGTAGTGGTACTATGGGCAGGTCTGAAACCATGCTGCGTAGGTGACAGGATGTTGCTGTCTATGAGATAGTTTAGCATCTGGGTATGGATGCATTTTTCTAGTATTTTGGCTAGGGGGGGGGAGAGTAAAGCAATGGGTCTGTAGTTATTAAGTTCAGTGGAGGTCCCGCCTTTATGTATGGCTGTAACATAGGATATTTTCCAGAGTTTGGGCACATAGTTTTCAACACTTGATCTGTTTATGAGAGTGGAGACTGGGATAGCAATAGCATTTGCTGTGAGTTTCAAGGAACAGCTGGGGAGTAGGTCGGCTGCTGTTGATGAGATTTTTAGTTTGGAGATCATGCTTTTGATTGAAGTGGTGGAAACTGTTTTGAGGGTAAAGCTTGTATTAGTGTTATTTGTGTTTGGGGGGGATAGTGAGGAAGGAACTGTCCTGTGATACTAAGGATAGAATTGAGTTCACAAAGTGGGAGTTGAATTGTGTTTTAATGGGAACTTTAGTGTCAGGGGTGGTTAGTTTAGAGGTAGCCTTTTGGGTGGATTTTAGTAGCTGGTTTACAGTTTTCCAAAATTTTTGGGGGTTGTGTTGGTATTTAGTTTGTAATGTTGTGTAGTAGGATTTTTTGTCCAGCCTAATGCATTTTTTTGCACGGTTGCGCAGTTCTTGGTACTTAGTTAGGCTTTGTGTTTCTTTGTTATTTTGATAGTAAAGCCAGGCAGTGTCTCTGGACTTGAGAATTTGTTTGGTTTCTTTACTGAGCCAGGGGGTTTGTAAAGGTTCTAACCTTGATTTTGTGCAATGGAGCGACAGTGTCTAGGTATTGTAGAAATGTTTTGTTGAAATATGCTACAACCTGGTCAAGTGGGAGGGTTTTTAGGGGGGGGGGTCCAGTCACAGTTACAGAGTAAAGTGTTGAGGACCTCAGGAGAGATTTCTTTTCGTGTTTCTAGTGGATATATAGTTAGTGGTTTTGCATATGCCTGTTCTACTATGTATAAAGTATATTATGTTGTGGTCACTTAAGGTGTCTGGGAGGCTGCCTGTGTGAGGGTACAATATGGGGTTGTTAGTTAGGACCCAGTCAAGGATGGATTCCCTTTTAGATTTTTTATCACATCTAGTTGGAATTTGGACTAGCTGCTGGTAGCCATGGAGATTTATTAGATTACTTGGTGGTTCTGATATACAGGTGAACCAGTCTAGATTGAAGTCCCCCAGAATAAGGGTTTCTGGTGAGTATGTGGATGAACATCAGGCTAAGAAGTCTTCAAGGCTAGCAGGTGTACTACCAGGTGGAAGATAGATCACAATTGTGGTGATGACCTTTTTAGGGTGAAGTTGAAGTTGTGAGATAAGTATGTCTCAATTACTGGGGGAGGGGTAGGAGTTTGGTAATTGACAGACAGTCAAGTTGGACTTGTACAGTAAGGCAGTTCCACCCCTTTACGAAGTGGTATGTCTTGTCTAATGACATTGTAGCTGGTAGGGAGAACTTCTGAGTTAGCTGTTTTTATTTAGCCAGGTTTCTGTTAAAGCAACTATGTCTGGGGAGTAGTGTGCCATTGTGGCCTGGAGTTCAGGTATTTTATTTTTGACACTTCTAATATTAATATTTAGCATTAAAAGATGGTTGGTTTTGCTGCTGTTGTTGATTTGCCCAGGGATGAAGAAAGTGGGGTGTTATGTTCTGACATTTGTGTTGGAGCAGTTTGTGTTGGACAGGATGGATTTGGGCCTGGGTTGGGATGGATATCCCCACTTATGGTGAGCCTGCTGTTAAAATTGTGATACAGATGTTGGAGTTTGGTGAGGAGTGTGAGAAAGTATTGTGTTTTTTTGGAGTAGGAATGAGAGCATATGTGTTTAGTTCTGAATTGGTCCGTTATGTAGTTCTTGAACAATTGTGGGCATATATTATTATAATGTGTGGTGTCTGTATATAAGAGTGCATAATGTAGTGTTGTGCTACTAAGTTTAGGAATATTACTAGAGTGATAACTTGTGATGTTGTAAAGAATTATGAGAAGATAGACTAGACTTAGTTGTGTGATAGTCATGGTTATAAAGTTTAAGTTGGTTGTGGGTGGGGAGTCTGAATAGGAATTATAGGGTTGCACTATATGTGGATGAGGAAGTAGTGTGGGTGATGTAAAAAATGCCTAGTGTGAATGAGAGTGATTGGGAGTATTTTGTGTGGAGCAAGTTGGTGTGGTATACTGTGATATGACTTGAAGAGCTGTGATTGGTGGAGGTGATGTGAGGGTGAGCTGTGGGTGTGGCTGTGATTACTATAAATGTAGAGGTAGTGGGGGTGGGAGGGAATAGTGGGCAGGGGAGCAGAGAGAGTCCGAGCGTTAGCGAGGGCGAACTGAGGTGGGCAGAGCCCACCAAGACAAGAGAAAAAAGTAAGTAATTACTTTACAAATCTGAACACTTTAAACAGATTCCTGAGGTCTAATGGCTTACCAACAAGCAGCATGTAATTGCTGAATAGCACTTGTGTCCTGGTGGGAGACTAGAAATTTAAAGATAGCTCCATGCTCAGCAGGAGTCTAATATAGACTTAGTATTGGGGGGAGGAGATAGCACAAGGGCTGTAAACCAGGTGGAATGCAAAAAGAACAGAGAGACAATCAGTGGAAATCAGTGAAGGCCTCAGAGGGGGTAAGTAATAATTCAAACTATCTGTAAAGTGAAGGAGAGAAAAGACAGCAAAGTTTATTAAGGTTGGGAGCGTGTCTTCACATTGCCTTGCTGATTAGTAATCAGTTTGTGCACAGATTAGAGTAGGGAGATACATTAGCAATGAAGGAGAATGTATAGAGATGCAAATAAACAGATGGGCCTCCAAGTGATACAAACTAAGGCAGAAAGCACTGAGAGGGCTGATTGATGGTTAATTAAGTCACAGGGATCTGAATTAATTGTATACTGTCTATTGGACAGTTAGGATTAATGTACTAGCTGGGGGGGGGCACAATGCTACAATAGTTTTATTAGCACGCTGAGAACTACTAAGAAATATTGCTAATGTAATAGCTTTACTCTCATAAAACATACAAGTAGAATGTCTGGGTGGACTGACCCTGCTCTTGAGTCTCAAAATGTATATCCTTGTTTAGTTTGCAGTACTGATTCCTTCTTATACTGTATGGGTGGAGAGGTAGCCGCAGACTGCAGATTTGCTTGAGTGTGCTCTGAAGAGAGAAAAAAAGAGAGGATGAAGCTAGTAGAAGGAGACAAAGATAGGTTAAAGGAAGTAATGAGGAGATAGGAGGGTGTAAAAGATACAAATCTGAGGATAGTGTGGATAAAGCAGGAGAATAGATGCTACTGCTACAGCCTGAGAGTGCTTCAACAGTTACCACATCACAGTGCCATAACTTAGTTTGGAAACAGGTTAATAAATCATGCACAATACATTTATCAGCCAATTATCCTGTGTATACAAGAAAAAGGAAAATGAACACTTAACAGCACAGCTGAAACAGTAGCAGAGACAACTGTAGTGCTAAATCAGTAAATACTGTTTCTAACTCCAACACTAAGTCAATTAGATTTATATTGCAGTTATAACAGCAGTTTTAGAACATCATAGTAGCATAGAGACAACATAGCTGCAGTGGTAGTGTCAGTAAAAATACAATTCCTGAATGACAGAATCCACCAGTTAAATAAACAAATAAGCAGATCAGTAGTCGGGAATCAGAAAAATGAATACTAGTTGTATAGATCCAAATATAGAAAAAAGTAAGTATTACTTTACAAATCTGAACACTTTAAACAAATTCCTGAGGTCTAATGGCTTATCAGCAAGCAGAATGTAATTGCTGATATTGTAAGTGTAATAACTGATAATGATCATTAAAAGGTGGTATAAGTGCATTATTTAATGTATTTTAATTTAATTTTGTATACTGAGCACTGAGGTTGAACTGTGATCAAATTTAACCATTTACAGTCTCAACCTGGGTACTATATATATATATATATATATATATATATATATATATATATATATATATATATATATATATATAAAAAACAGTAAAGTAAAATTAAAAGTAAATTGTGCAGTATAGTGAGATAGCATATATGCAACAAAAGTTACACATATTTAAAAGAAGGTTTAAAAACAACTAGGGACAGTGTTATACAATAATGAAGTTGGTCAATACGAACTAAATTAAGTTGTAATTTACATTTTATTTATTTTATTTGACATTTATTAACTGGGAAAGTCCAACTTGGAATGAAGCTAATTTTGAGCAGAGGCCTGGGGGGGAAACAGTCCAGACGCATGTCTTTGTAACGTGGGAGGAAACCAGAGCACCAAGGGAAACCCACAAAAATGCAGGGAGGACAGGCAGAATCCACACAGAAGGCACTCCAGCTGAGAATCAAACCAGAGAACCTCTTGCTGTGAGGTGACAGCTCTACCGCTGCACCACTGCACCGAAAAATTTACTTTTCCATAACCTCTGACAGAAACATTAAAGAGATTGCATAAAATATACACTCTTCATTAGTTATACTAATGCAGTATATTTTGTTTCTATGCTCATCAATATTTTAGGAAACTTTTGAGGAGTAAGGAAAATTTTACCTAAGAATTTCCAAGCAAAGCTCCTCTATAGTCATGATGATATAATAATAATTCTGCGGGTGGTTGACGACCAGTTGCCTGAACCACATGCTTCAAATGAACAGAAAGTCAATAACTCATCCATGATCATTAGTCACAGCTGATTCCTATAGTAATGCTGTGAAAAGCATCTGCCATCAACAGAGTCAACTACTTAAGTGGGGAATAGGAGTAGATTTCCAGATCTTTCTTTCATATCAGCCATACTCTGTATTCATATTTAGGGAGAATTCAGAGAAATCAGTCTACCACTTGTCTTTACAATGTGGGAGAAAAATATGCATTGCCAAATCATACTTTATAGTTGGTTCAAAGATGGTATGAATACTGAAAGCATTGATAAAATTGTATAATACTGGACTAAACTGTAAACAACTGAAATGAGACTGGAATTAATGTTTTTATCTGTTAATTACCCATAACTGTGCTGAACAGGTGCCAGTCTCTCCTTTATGGGGCAGATCTTCTTGTAGTTTTCAGAATAAAGTCTGCACACACTGTAGTTTGGTTAAGAATGTTTTATTATGTACAGTGAAGGTAGATATCAACAATATCGGAATACTGTTTCCAATAACAGTGCTGATAAACTGAAACTGTCCTCTGATTTCAGATTCATAAAAGAGTCTGTAGAAATTCTGTAATATTCTGGAATGCTGGATAACAGTGCTGACATTCCTTTCCTCCTGAATAGTATAAATAATATTCTGAAATGCTGAATATTTGACCTGACTTCTGCACTCATAGTGTCTGTACTGCCTTCTGAAGACTGCACTGGCATAACTATCTGCATATCAGTCCAAAAAAAAAACTAACAGCTAACTGTGTCTGAAGTATTTCCTAATAATACCAAAACCCTGTTCTACTTGCCTCTTTAGCCTTGGTTCTCAAGCCTCGTAACATGCAAACAAGATGTGTTTGTCCTCACATATACAGCACATTCTGTTTATTTTCACTGAATAAAAGTGCATTTATTGAATCTTTATGTAAAATGTGAAGCCTGCTTTAATATGGCTACATTTTCAGACTTAAGCAAAGAAAATACTGCATTTTTGTACATTTAAATGATATCAGATCTAACAACTAGATATAGTAATTAGTAGTGTGTAATTCATTTTAATAGACACACCTTCTAGGGAACATTGTGCAGAGAAGCTAAACTAAAAGAAAATCTATGGTTTGAAATCAGCACCTGATAACGCTGAAGAAAACAAGATATTCAACATTAATTTTTTTAAATGTAATATGCCCATACTTTTGGTCATAAACTATGTGCTTGGTAAGGTACATTCTTGCTGGTCATTTAGCATTAGGACAAGATGTACCTCAGACAAGACAAGCTGTATAGATTCCAGCATATAAATTGGTGATATATTTCACTGTATTTGTCCACAGATAAGTTTACAGTCTATCTATTCACAAACTTGCATAGTCTTAATAATATTTTAGTACTGAAGATCTTACAAATAAGCAGTACTTTACAATTTCATTTCACATTGCCTTCAATGTCATGTTGTTCCTACAGAAACATTCCATCTTTCTCTTTCCAGCAGAGGAAGAGTTGCACCCCAGTCTCGGTAGATGACACTGTCACCTCTTTTTTATTCATATCTTGTATCTGTCAGAGGGTTTATTTTTAAACCTTAATTTGGAATTTCTAAAAGTAGTCGGTCATTCTCTTTTATTAGTACTCGGGATTAAAATAATATATTTGCAATAAGTACTTAGCATAACTGAACTACATGTAATAGATTATTCTCAATCAATAGGAAAGTCAAAAGTATCAATTTCTGAAGATAATTTGGGTGACAGCAAATGCTGAGAATAAATCTTGCAATATTTTATTAAAATTTCAAGAACTTATTAGATTCAAAAGATAAATTTAATTTGGCAAAAGTTCATTTCCAGGAGACTTGATCAAAAGCTGACAAAGAGATTGCATGTTCAATACTAGATATTTTTTTTATCTGGAAATAGTTTGGGAAGCTTTTTGACCCTTATTGTGCCCACCAGTTGACAATAACTACTTAAGGCAACTCTTGCAACTCCATTTTACCTTTAGTGTCTCTGAAACCTGGTGCTGGGATGACAGTGGCAAACTGGGAAGGAGGAGGGTATCCCGGAAGAGCAGCTGGCAGTAGTTTATAAGCTGTCTTGTATATTAGGAGATGTTTTGAATGTGCTAATTATCAGCTTTACTGACATAAGGCACTTTACTGCACGTGATATCAATTAGCTCTACCCTTGCATTCAATGACAAAATGGTACTGACAGTCTGTCAAACAATTGAGGCAATTCTCATCACAGAAAACATGATGTTCTGGGTTGTATTAAGTTAATTAAACAAGAACGCTTATCTACCAATTGAATAAAAACTAAGTTGGTCACTTTTTTAAAAAGAAAGTTAGTTGGTTTATTCCTTGGGCAAGCTATAGGCACATCGGCCAGAAATCAGCATTTTCTCTTATCCTCCACTAGTTACATCACAGAAAACATGTGAGACGTTGGGCAAAAAGCCCTCCCTCCAAGCCTGGGTAAAACTGAAAAAAAAAACTGCTGCTTCCCACCCCATACTTTATTCCTCCAGTACCTGAGGTGCTAGTTGAACTTAGGCCCTCTGTGCCAGTGGTCCATCCCTCTACGCCACAGAGCTGTAGTTCTACAGGAAGTCTTGAAGAGATTTAAGGGTAGTTCTCAGTAGGTTTTTAGGAATTATTAGATTATTTTAGCATAAAAAAATAGCAAAATGTCTGTGATGATTAAATGATAAAATAATTAAATATGTTTTATTCTTCATGTTGATCATTTATGTATTTACCTAACATGTGTTAACAATGTATGTGCACTGGTCCAAGAAACCTCTTCAGTCCTAACAAAACAGATTATGGCTGTAGTTTACAAAACTGTATATTTTTCTACCAGAGATAAAAATTCCAATACAATTTACAAAGATACAACTAGTACTGCACATTAGCGCATATTTAAATTTCCGATAGCAAATTAAGACTTTCAGATCAAAATCATGTTTAACAAGAAGCTAGCTGTAACAATTACTGGTTGCCAGTTATTGCTACTTACTATGTTAAGTAGTGTTCTGAGGTTGTTCTCTTCCGTGATGCTCTTTGAGCCATTTTCTGAATTTGGGTTTTCTGGGAGCTTATTCAGGATGACTAGATAAATTTTGGTAAAGGATATTGCTAGAGTAAAAGAGGGCCTGGAGAACATGTTGCTGGGTATATGTAAAACTGGGTAAATTCTACTCCTTATCTAGAGCTTATTCTTTACTGGTGAGCAGTACCAGTCATGCGTTTGTTAAACATGTGAAATGTTTAATGTGAAAATAGCTGTAGCAATTATTTTTAGCCAATTACTGTCACTTATTAAATTGAGTGATGTTCAATTGTTGGACTTGACTTTACTTACCAGAGAATTTTATCTATTGTGTTCTTCAGTATTGTAGAATTTTGTATTGAGAGGAATGCAATCACATACAAAGCATATTCTAATCTAGAAATGAGAAAGTTCATGTCAGTAGCATATGTGACTTCCTTAGTACAGATGAATTAGTGCTTTCTGAGCTTCTGCCTCAAAATGCAAACTCTGAGTATGAATCTGATGAGGGGTACTTCTAAATATCTCTGTTATGTTACCACTGGCAGCTGATGACCTTAAAGCTCAGTCAGCATTTTAAGCCAATTCCAAAGAAGTGTCAGATCATTCTAAAATGAGATATTCATTGCCATTGTAGTGACTATGTTGTCTGCAAATAGTATACAATTTAATGTTTGCATTTCCAAGGGTAAGTCATTTATGAATAAGGAAAAATCAAGGGTCCAAACACAGACACTTGTGGAACACTAATGCTGTATGTAGATGTGTCTGTGTATTTACCTTTTTTGTCTATTCAATAAATTATGTATTTATAATGTAGTCTGATACCCAACTTCAGATGAAAAGTCACATCACTGAAATTTCTGCAGAATAACAATGTACTTTAGGGTATTAAAGGCACTTTTAGCTCTATAAGGATGGCTCCTGTTAACTGACTTTTTATTATTTGTTTTTTATTTATTTTACATATGTTTACCAGGGATGTACAACTGGGTCAGTGGCCCTTTTTCAACAGAGGCCCAGGGAGAAAAGCTCCATTACAAAAACACATTAAAAACAATACAAGAAATCGATAACAATCAAGAGTACATAACTTTGATAAATATAGGTGGTAAATAAATTTATGCATAAACAATAAAAATTGAGACAGTAATATAAAGCGGGGAAAAAAGAAAGCTAACAAATAAACTAGAATGAGATAGCTTGTGCCATCATAGAGAAATGACTGATCAGTAGATCAATACCATGGTTTTAGTGGTAAATATTTATGATACATGTATGGTATATGAACAAGAATATGGCTGATTGTTGCTATGCTAGTGTTACTTGATCTAATCAGTGATAGCTAAGGCAATATAAAGGTGAAGTACAAGAAGGAGGTAATATGATGAAACTTGAGATAGGCAGATAACAGTAGGAGCAGTAGTGAGCTAGAGGATAGGTGGAGAGAAATTGGAATTCCATGACAGAAGGGACAGTTTGGATGTTAGAATTTAGTACGGGAAGAGATATTTTAGTTGTAAGAACATGGAAGGACAGAATGATCAACCTGGATTAGTGCAAGAGAAAAGCCAGTTTTTTGTTAGGTGTTCATTAGGCAGCAGTTTAAATCTGGATGTGTTGCTAAAATTTAGTATTGTCTGAGGCACTGAATTCCAGGACTTAGATACTTGGTGGAAGAATAGAGAGTTACTGTAAAAATGATTAGATTTAGTTACTTTGAGGAGTAGTTTGTTGAAAGATCCTAGTGGCCTGCTGTTTGAGTAGGGCTGCAGTAAGCTCTTGAGTGCTGGACAGGTGTCGGGATGTTGGAAGATGGAATTAATGAAAGTTGGTTGGTTGAGGGATAGGAGATTGGGTAGTTCAATCCAATTTAGTTTATTAAGTGCTGTGCAGTGATGTGATCTGTAATGGAGGTTAGTAGACAATCTTGTGATTTTGTTATAGCAGGATTCCAGTTTGTTTAAATCTGATTTTCTGAGATTAGTGTATATTGGTGAGGCATACAGAAGGGTAGAGAGTAGATGACATACCTCTCAATCATACCAAATTCCTTGGTATTTACTAGTTTAAGATCAAAATAATGGGGTGCCATGAATTACTGAGTGGCCCCTTCAGTTCACAATTTTTATTTATTTATTTAACATTTTAAATTATGGATGATGTCATCACACATCACCAGCATGCAGGGGTGGGTGTGATGGCATCTGCTTCATAAGGCAGTGCCTGACTGCCTGTTGGACTTGGAGACTCTGGTCTTAGGCAGGAGATTTAAAAAAAAAATTAAAAAAATAAAGCTGTCGTACAGCCACGGCAACACAGCCAGCCCACGATTGACTTGCCGGTTGCCACACAGCCAATCAATGAGCTAGAACTCCTTGATTGATTATCTGGCTGCTGTAGAGGGTTTCTGTTTCAGATGGAAAGCTGTGCACACTTTAACTTTTAAATTTTGCAGACTAGACTAGTGCAGTGGAGTAGAGGCTGAGGGAGGTGAAATACTACGATCATGAAATTTACATTCTCCAGCTTTGGCGGCTCAAGTCATGACCTCAAGGTAAGTAAAATACAATAAAAAAAAAAACACACACATGGTCATTATGGGAATAGATTGGATAAGTAAGAGAGTATGCTTTGGATACCATTAACTGCTATATAGTGATTCTGTACTCATGACTTACCATTACTTCTATCAATCTCCATTAGGGCAGTCTGCAGTTGATTCAGTGCTGTTCACTTTTCGTTGAGTGCTAGACACTGAATGCAGTTAAATAACTAACAGGAATGTGAGACATTTTATGTAGGATTGATCCAGGAATTAGGTGAGAAGTTGGGAGATTTCATATTCATAAAACTTGATCTCATGATCCATTTAAGATGCGACAGTGGGCACCTAACCTTAATACTTCAATTGTAAATGACTGCCTATTTCTGAAAATATATTGTCAGATCTGTGGTCCAGTGTGGTTCTTGGAGTAGTGTATTCTATGACAGTGTACATTTTTTTTTTAGTGTTGAAGTTGAATGACAGTCTACAACATTCAAAATTACACTTTCACTTCAATAGCAAATCCCACCCACCTCCTTCAATCTATATATGTAATGCCAACTGACGTTCTTGAATCTATTTATTTTATTTGTTACTGGGGTAGTAGAACAGTGATCCTAAGTAACCAGTTGCAGAATGAGCCCAGGTAGCAGAAATAATGAAATGTAAAGATAACAAATTCATACAACAGCAATGTTTGTTATAGTATTATCAAAATGTTATGTTATAATTATTGTGCTTACAAAATGTAAAACAAGAAACAAAAGAAATATGCATTTTCATATGAACACATATTTTGTATAGATTTTGTGTTGCCAGTAGGAGTAAATACCAGTGTAAGGAGAATGGATTTGTGAGTTTTGTTTTGAAAGTAAGAGTAATTACCAGAGTAAGGAGAATGGAGTTGTGTGAACATAGTTTTCAGTTCTTCCCTCTCCTTAAATGTAAAGTACTACTTCTCGTACAAACCTCTCAACTGTCCAGGTATTCACAGAATGTCCAGATTTTTCCTTAACAGTTTTGGTCTAGTACTCGTAAAATAGTTGGTTTTCTGATAAATCATTGAGGACTGAAGTCACTGAATAAAAACAGACATTTGAATTTTCAGGATTAATAGCCTTCAGAAAACACATGCCAAATGCCAATGTAGCACCTATTATTCTAGCAATATTTTAAGTTTATAACAGTAATATTTAAAATCTGTCCCTATTTTGGGCCTTTATTTCCCCTATTCTTCTTGCATTTGCTCAGATCTGCTGTGCTAAGAGGTTCTAAGAGGTTAAGAGTATGGCCAAGGGGATGAGAGGTATGTTTGCTTATAAGTGCATATATCTGTACCAATGTAGAGTACCTAAGATTTGCTAAGCAAAATTAAGCCAGAAAATTAGTGAGTTATGCTAGTCCCCAGTTGTCTCTGCGATGGAAGTGAATGGTACCCAATCCCTCTTTGTGTAATGATGGACTCAGCTCAGCCATGCCTAAAATTCATGCTGCTAGACTGTGAGAGTTGTCTGTGTTTACGGAAAACTTTTACTGTACTGAATTTGCATCTGGCTTATTTTTATGTGACTTAGTTACATCATGTTTTCATAATCACATTTAAGAAAGAATCATTTAGGCCCTGGTCAATAACAGCAGTTTAACTTTTAGTTCTGCTTCTGCCCTTCTTGACACATATTCCATTATCATTTGTAGGAAGCATGTATTTGTATTGCCATGTGTGCATATAATTTCAATTGCAGATATTTTTAAGTATCTAATTCAAGGGTTGGTGCCTGATTAGTTGTTTGGCATTGTTAAGTTAATTTTATTTTCTTGAGTTTTTGAGCCAATTGCTTCAACAACTGCATCTTAATAAGTATTGTCCTGGTTATATCATGAATTTTAGATTTACACAAGTTCAAAGTTTGATACAGGTCAAATGATAATATAAATAAAACACTATTGTTTTGGTTATAGTTTGTGTTTAATACTTTGTCTGTTCATCAATTTGCATTTGAATGTTGGCCTCTCACAATTCCATAGGACTGGGTGGGGTTACATAATTATGTATGCAAATTGTATGTTAATCAGTGTGTGGATTTTTGACCAGTTGCACCTGGTTTTCATGGGCCTTTATACAGATTTTTGATATTTCCAGGCTGAGAGGTATGGTAGATGAGTCCTAGCTATGGAATGTCTAGTGGCCTCAGTTAGATATGGCTTGACTCTTTATAGCGAGCCGAGCTTAATGTGGACCTTTTTGATAGACTGAAGTGATTCTCAAATTTTAGATTGTTGTCAATTGTGACTCCAAGGAATTTGATGTGCTGGACAGGTTCAATTTTAGTTTTATTGGCCTAGTACATGGTGAAGGAGGGAGAGTTATCAGGAACTTTACTATTAGTGAAGTGGATAAGCTTTGTTTTATTTGGATTGAGTATGAGTTGAGTGTGAGAGGTATTTTTCAATGTCTTGGAAAGATTGTTGAGTTGTTTGTATGTATTACAATATTAATTATTCCATCAGTTAGATAGCAGATGGCAGTTAATGCAGTGAATACATGGCTGAAGTAATGTTGTCTGTTAGGATCATATTTCTAAATTTAGTCTGTGATTTGTTTATAAATCAGTTTTTCACGTACTTTAACTAGAGGGCAAATTTTAGCTTTTGGTCTAAAGTTGTTTGCCAACTTACTTGTAGTAATTTTAGGAAGTAGATGTACTATAGTATCTTTAAATGATTGTGACAGCATTTTTGAAGACAGTGGCAGACTGAACATGTATTCCCTTGAAGGTGAAATGCTGAGGTACCAGGACAATAAAAGTGGTGCATTGGCTTCTTGTGTTGTTTGTTATTGTTGATATTTGTGCATGGTGTTGCTTTAAATATGCATTCAATTTCTAGGGTGTGCATGTGTTCTGGTATGTTGGATGTTGATACTGAGTTGTACCTAGGCCTTCTGGAAATGTTAGCATTTCCCCCACAGTGGCACACCCTCACGTCATATTAAGGATTAAAAAACAGATGATCCTCTGTGACTGTAGCAAGCTGCTTATTGCAACCACATCAAGCTGATTCTTGTGGTTACCAGAAGCATTGAATTCCAAATTGGAGCAGAAACACAGAATCAGCATTAGCATTTGAAGCTGTGATATCCTCCTGGCTTGAACACTGGTACTGCACTTGTGCCCCACAAGCACCCGCCAATTGTGCCTCCCTGCCTGCTTGTGTCCAAGTCACCAACCCCTTTGGCCCTATTCTAGATATGTCTCTGTGTACTTTATTAGTACTTCTAAAGTGATTATTTTAATGTTGAGTGGGCTTAGTCTAACTCCTTTTATTAGCTAACCCCTGGATTCATTAAACTCCGTGCAGGAATAGTGCTATTCCTGTATGGAGTGGATCGTGGCCATGTAGAACAGCAGCACACCTTGCATATTAATGAAGGCGCACTACTGTATTCTCTACACAGACATAATCCATGGATGAGCACAGGGGGTGTGTCCGAGCATTGCTTGCACAGTACACACACCCCCTGCACTCTACGATTGACGTCCAGCAATTCTAAAGCAACTAACAGTGGCCGCAGAGAAAATACAGAAACACAGCCCCCCACAACATAGTTCTCAACTGGCCAGATGTTCACAGAATGTTCAGAGATTTCCCTTATATTTTTGGCCTTTCCCTCATAAAATTTCCTCTCATCTGGCAAATCATTGTAATGATCTAAGGATTGAAGCCACTAAATAGTGACATACATTTGAGTTGCATAACTTATATCCTTTAAAAAAATGTCTGCTAACATGAATTGATTTATTCTAGCAGCTTTCTAAGTTTATAAGAGTAATGTTACACGTTCATTTTTTTTACCATCCCCAATAAAGTCTAAGTGTACCTGAGCGGGTGAGCATGTCATGCAGCTATGCATAGCAAAGCTTAAACATTCAAAGGAGCTAAATAGAACTATACAGCATAAATAGTCAAAGTAAAATAGTGTAGTGGTTAAAGCTTCTGCTTAGCATATAGTCATTCAAAGTTCGAGCCTCAATGCAAACCATTCATTTTTATTTGTGAAAACAGCACTAAAAGTATATTTTCCTAGAAATAGGTAGTAAATAATATATATTTGTTAACCAGGGTAGTGTAGCAGGTCCAAATGTGAGGTGTCAGTGTAGTACAAATGTGCAACCCCCCCCATGTAAACACGTCCCATACAGTATAGCCACAATAGAATGTAATGAAAGCACATAAAATAATAATAATAATAATGATAATAATAATAATAGTAATTAATAATACTGAAAACAATGATAGTAATGATAATCCATGAAATGAAAGCTGAATGGGTCTATATTATGTTATCGAATACTCATGTATATGAAAATGTAATAGTTGACCCATAATTGTCGAAAATGTCAAACCTTTCAATGGAGATCTCCGTACAGTGCAGAAATGGAAGTTTTCCATTGTCTACACTGTATGGCGATCTCCGAGTTGGTATATTTAAGTAGTGGGGATATGGGGGGCACAGGGGGGCTTGCCCCCCTGCTTACAGTGTTTAAATTTTTTTTTGGGTGGGTTTTTGTACTTTTTGTTATTGTTCGACATTTAACAGTTTTGACAATTAGGGGTCAACTATTATGTTTTCGAATACATGAGTATTCGATAACATAATATAGACCCAGCTGAATAATGCTAAATTATGCTCAGCTGTGTTTAGCTGGAGTAAGCATTACTTGAATTTCTCTGCTTAGCAATAATCAGCATAGCTAAGTGGATTTGCACACTGGTAAGTAGTGCTTAGCATCTACCTCTTTAAGCAATGCTTATTTTTGCAAAGTGGGCTTGCTCGTCACTTAGCTAAGCTCAGCATATTCAAAACCATCCAATCATGGCAAAGGGCAGGAAATCAGCTCTATTTAAAACTCGCAGGTGGGAATACAACTCATAACTAGTTGTAGCTCCCCACTGTAGGCACTATGGCTGGTGTTGGTGAAGGTGTGCACTTTCGGGTGCAGTGCTGTGACATTCAGGAGTCCAGGGTCATGGTTGGACTCCTAGTAGAAAACCATGATGGGAGACTGCTGCAGGACCAGTACCAGGGCTCTCAATACAAAGTGGAGGCCTGGGACCATCTCGCGTGTGACCTCACCAGTACCACAGGCATCCCTTGGACTGGTGAGCAGGTCCGGCACCACTTTGCTGACTTGAAGTGTAGGAAAAGGGAGCTCTTGGACAGCTGGGTCCAAGATGCATGGGTGGGGAATGTCTCATCTGTGTGTAAGTATCAGTATCAATAAGTGTTTTCCAAATTCCAGCCTGTGTATGTGATGGGTAGGTATGCATAAATGTTTCTCTATCTCCTGTACAGCTGCAGATGAAAGGGTTACAAACATGGATGCCCATGCCAGCAGGCTAAGGCTGCATCATAAGGCTGGTGAGTACAAATCTAGCTTGCAGTATTCATGGCAAATATATAGAAAGGAGTAGAATGTCACCTGTCAGTATTTAAAAATGGGTATGGTTTGTACTGAATAAATGAGATATTAGCAGGGTAATAGTGATGTACAGGGTATATATCAATAAAAGTGTAAGTACCTATCAATAAAAGTCAAAACCCCAGACTGATCGTGTTTATTTTGGTATGTGGTGGTATTGAAATGTGTACAGTTTCTGCACAGCAGCTATAGCTCTAAAAAGCATTAAATAATCAAGGCTCATCTGACAAAGATTGTGGAGTTGTAAAACAGGAGATTAACTATATGAAATGATCTATGCACCAAGATCTGATACCTGAATAGTAATGTTGTATTAACCAGTGTTTTCCATATTGTGCTATGCCAAAGCATGAATACACTGTACAAGAAGTATCTGCCATGCAGAAATGTCAGAATAACAAGGATAGATTATACAACCAAGAGAGTATTAGGCAGAAAACAGTCAAATAAGAGACAGTAGTTTCTCAATAGCTCATTCTGATGAAACACAAACTTTGTTCTGTTTTATGCACAAACAGGCATGGTTCAAATCCCAGGAGTGGTAGTAAGCTGTATGCATATTTTCACTCAGGAATATGTGTAGAAACAGTCAGGTAGTGTTAACAGAAATTTCCTCCACAGGTCTGCCAGGTAAGAAAAGATATAAATTAGCTGTATGAAGGCTGTAATTACACACTGTGTACAACACCCACTGTCCAACCTCAAGTCTGTAAATGACAGCAAGATAAGTACATACACCAAATAGTCTCCTCCAAGAAATCTCCCTCAGGTGTTATGTCACTGCCACCGCACTCAGGGTAACCAATATAAATCATGGCAGACTATGGCAGTAGCACACACACACACACACACGCACACACGCACACACACACACGCACACACACACACACACACACACACACACACACACAGTATGAGTGCATATATATAACCCTGACAGTGTGAATAAATATGGGTCAAAGTAGTCAGGTAGTGTTAACAGAAATTTCCTTTAAAAATCTGCCAGGTAAGAAGAGGTATAAAGTAACTGTAAGCAGGCTGTAATTATACACTGTGTACAAACATACCACTGCCCAACCCAAAGCCATAGAGTGATGTAAAGTGAGGTGATACCTGGAGAGTAATGATTACAGCAATGATTATTCAAGTTGTGAGTAACTTGAAGCCTATACAGTTATTAATTGACATCTCTCTCTCTCTCCCCACACTGTCTGTAACAATAATCTAAACACATAAATCAATGGGTATGTTTTTTACTGAACCTACTGTTGGGACATGTGTCCTATTGTTCTGCAAATATTGAAATGTTTGACTATTAATGTTCCCTGTTCAAATACTATCATTGGTGGCCTGTCACTATCAATGTAACCTGCATGCTGTTATAATGCCCACTATGGTACCATATATGCATGTGTTTGTTTGCTATGCAACTCTTCCAAATCTGGTGTTTTGGGTTAATGGAAATACCTATGCATGCTGTTATAACTAATCCTGGAATGTGTTTTTTATGACTAATCAACATATGTTATAAAACTGCAACACCATAGCAAAAATGGAAAGGCCGATCCCAGCAGATCCGCCTGTCCCACCTCAACTGTCCATCGCACCGGGCCCCAGCATGTCTGGGACCCAACCCAGGACCTCTTCCTCTGCTGGTCCTGCACCACCTTTGGGTGGAACTGGCTCAGGGGATGGGGCCTGCCCCCCCCCCGGGAATGGGCACAGACAGGACACTGTCACCTGTCATCAGGTTTAGGGATTGGTGCATAGCGAGCTTTGAAAGTAGTTCAGAGATCTGTTACACCAGTTTAAGGGCCATGTGGCACATCTTGAGGATCAGCCTTCCCCTCCTGCTCAGTTCCCAGCACAGCTACCTTTGGGGCTGTGAAGGTGCACTGGTGACTGTCCATGGCTGGGGAACTCACTCCCACTGTATCCATTTGGGGGCTTGTGGACATCTGATTTCCAACTACCCAGCACTCCAAGGTGTTTACCCCCACATGTGTCATATACCACCACTGTCTGCTGTCTTGTCTGTCTTCCTACCCAACCTACCTCCCCAAATATACCTACTATCCTTCCCCAACATCCCGCTCTCACCTTATAAAAAAAAAGGGCAATCTGTTCCAACAAAAACATATCTCTCCATACATAGCTTTCCATTTCAAACATGTGTCCACTGGACATATGCAATCTGGTCTAAATGGCTTAACAACACATTACTGTTGTCCTCACCCCTCTCTCAGGGATAATTCACCTTCAAATTCTGTACAAATGCACAGCTATTGCTGTAGATAAAATGGGCAGCTGTGGATCTTCCCTACACCCATCCTGCACATCCCTATCTATCTTTCATATTTTTTTTCCCTCTGCATGCCCCCTTTTTCACCACTTTCCTATCACCCCTTTTGTCTTTTAAAGAAATTAGCACGGGGTAAGTGGGAGTAAGCAGTAGTAAGCGTGAATAATCATGTTTGCATGGTTCTAAGTGAAGCTAACTCAGATTAAGTATTTCTATGGCTAACTGTGTGTCAGCATAGTTCACCATAATTTAGCATCACTTACGGACATGCAAACCCACTTACAACTCCTTAAAAGTGCCTTAATCACTCTATATCCAACAGCCCTTGTTCTGCCCAGCAATAAATATATATATATATATATATATATATATATATATATATATATATATATATATATATATATTATGTTGACCGGGCTAGTCCAACTGGATACATGTCCATTTTCAGTAGAGGCCCGGGGAGATAAGCTCCAAAATTAAGCTAATAAATCAAGACATAAAGAATATTTAAAATACATTGCTGATGGAGATTAACCTCAAAAAACTAACATCAAAGAACTTGACTACAGAGTTTAGCAAAAACTGTACAGAACAAGTAGAAGCATATTTACATGGAAAAGGGTTTGACATTCATCATGCAGTAGATTAGGATGAGGGAAAGATTTAAACAATTATTAAGGTTGTTTAAAAATATTACACTCAAAGTATAAAATATGGCATATATACAAAGTGGAACACTTGTGCTTTCAGCAGGAAGGATGTTACAAAGTACATACTCAGTGATAGTTCCCAGAAAAGACTAGACTAGAGTTCCCAGAAAAGATTAGACTAGAGTAGGAGTAAAGGAGGTTTACTAATCCCACTTTAAGGGTTTTGGGAGAGAGCTATACAGTAAGGCTATACGGGGGGGAGTGTTAATCTGGGTTAGTACATGGGCACAGCCATTGTGTTTTTAGGAGAATTTTTAGTTGCTTTTTGAAAAGTGGTAATGATGACATAAAATAAATACATAATATATGTAGAGATATACATATAAAATATATACATACAGATATATATAGAAAAGTAAATAAATACTATAATATATATATATATATATATATATATATATATATATATATATATATATATATATATATTCACTTTATATCCTCAAAATACTGAAATATCAAAATTCAGTATTTCGGAGTTATAAAGTCAAAACCTTAAAACCACGAAAACTCAGAAGCAGACAATTCAAAATCTTGCACTCCGGAGATTTTGAATTTCGTGCTTCTACTACTACACACACACACACACACACACACACACACACACACACACACACACACACACACACACACACACACACACACACACAAGCTCTCTACTACATAAAAGCAAGGGGGCAATCTCCCCCTGAACCCCCCCCCCCTACTTAAATATTCTAACTCAAAGGTTGCACTACATACAGGCACACACAAAACACCACCACACAAACTACATTCTCCTCGTGCACACACACACATCACAGTAACAAAACACACTAACATACACCACAGCCTCTACTCAAAAACCCTTAACACATATACACTTACCTGAATCCATAAGCACAGCAAAACCTCAGAGGTGCGAAATTCAAAACCTCCGGTATTCGAGGTTTTGAATTTCACGCTTCTGAGATTTTGCTCTTTTCAGGATTCCACTTTATGGGCTCAAAATACTGAAATTTGATATTTCAGTATTTCAAGCTGCTAAAGTGAATCCATATATACACATAATAAATACACACACACACACACACACACACACACACACACACGCGCACACACACAGACACACATATATATATGGGTCTACTTTACATGATCGACATTTCAGATAGTTGAAGACCATATGATTGACTTTCGAAATGTTGACCATGTAATAAAAAACAATCACTTACCTTCACATTGCTACCAGGAGGGCAAGCCCCACTGCACACCCCCATGGGGGGCTCTGCCCTCACACCCCTTTGGAACTTAAATATACCAACTTCAAGATCACACTACAGTGCAGAAGAAATCTTTCCATTCCGCATTGTACAGAGATGCCCGTTCCGCATGGTCGACATTTCAAAAGTCGATCATATGGTCTCGGCCATATGGTCTTCGACCTTTTGAAATGTCGATCAAGTGATGGGGACCTATATATATATATATATATATATATATATATATATATATATATATCTATCTATATATATATATATATATATATATATATATATATATATATATATATATAAATATACACACACACACACACCAACCAAAGGTCCAGCATAAATATTCTCCTCCAGAATACTTTCACAAAGTCAGTCCATACGGCAATCAAAATAATTCAAGTTTAATGGAAGCAACTGCACATACAGCAGTTAGCTGGCATACAGCAGCATCAGGAACAAGTAACTCCACACAGGAACAAGTGACTCAGACTGGTTTCACCCCCTGGCATCATCAGTGTGCAAGTACATCATAGTTATACATTTAAAGTCACACCCCCATATAAGCATTTCTCAATACAGTGTTACATACATATATCTACTACAAAATATCAACATTTTTTAAAAAATAAATATACACATGTTATAATCAAACATATTTATACATATATAAATATAAAATATGTGTATATAAATAAATAAATATATATACATATATATATATATATATATATATATATATATATATATATATACTCATACATATACATAAAACATATATACATCTACACACATTTAGTTTTTCAAAAAAAATCTATTTTCAAATGTTAAATATGCTCATTTACACCTGGTTTATAAGTGCCCCCCAAAGTCATTATCCACAACCTTTCCTTTTTATGTAAGATCTTATGTTTGATATTTCTAGACAAATCTGTGCCCCGTACCACATCAATACCAATAAACACAAAATGTGCAGAGTTATGCTCTAACCTCTGCTTATAAAGTGCACTTCTAGATCTCTTACATTTTATGTCACTCAACTGTATCACTGTACAGTTCTTAAAGGCCTAGAAGTCTGGCCTACATATAAAATGCTCCACATTGGCAAACTGCCATATACACTACACATTCTGCCCAACATATAATAAGGTACTTAATGTCAAAAACCTTTGAAGTATTAACAGAAGTAAAAGATCTGGACTTAAATATAACTTTACAGTAAACACAATTGCCACAAGTATTACAACCCACCAGAGTGCTAACCCTCTTAGATCCCCTAGTACCATCCATTCTTTTGTACCAAGAGAGGTATTCACCCACATTCCTACCTTGTCTGTAGCTGTTGGAGCACTGGTCACCTAGACACTGGTCAAAAAAAAAATCATCAGATTTTAAAATATGCCAGTGTTTGTCAATAACCTGCTTAATTTTATAACTGTTCATAGCATATGTGGTAACTAGTCTAACCCCAGTTTGTATAAGCCTAACAGGTCCAGGTTCGACTTCCTGGGTACTTGTTAACAAAACCTCTCTCTTTAAATTCAGAGCTACATTTTTCTCCCTAGCTATATGGGATCTATCATATCCCCTTCTAATGAACCTGTCACCCATTTTTTCAGCTTCAGCCGTATAGTTTTCATCCTGACTACAAATACATCTCAACCTCTGCAATTGAGCTTTAGGTATATTAGCAACCATATGTTTAGGATGACAACTACCGGCTTCCAATATAGCATTTTTAGTAAAGGGTTTCCTAGAAAGCCCTGTTACCATGATACCATCCAAGGCTTTGGTTACATGGATATCCAAAACATCAATAGTAGAATGCTAAATTATCCACAAATTTAATACCAAATTCATTAGAAGTAAGATAATCCACAAATAGATGCCCCATCATCAACTGACCCTGACCAGAAGCCCCATCACCAACTGACCCTGAACAGATGCCCCACTCATCCAAGTAACTTCGCCACATCACTAAATTATGTATGAAAGGATTATTTTCAACATATATCAAGTTCTTTTCCAAAAAAACCATGAAGAGATCAGCATATATTGGGGCAAAAGTAGTACACATTGCTGTCCCTTTTAACTGTAAGTAACACTGTTTACCAAAATAAAAAACATTATGTTCCAAAACCAATTTCACCAACTTTAACAAAAAATCACAGTGCTCTAAAGAATACCTTTCTGATTTAACTAACCACAATTCTACAGCAGAAATACCCCCATGATGTGGAATACTTGTATATAATGATTGTACATCCAGTGTACAAAGGTAGCAATTGTGGGTAAGGTAACCTGTAAGTCATTCTTTAAACACAATAATTCATTAGAATCTTTAACTCTAGCTCTAACTAAAGGAGTAGTGGTTTAAGCTGACTTTCGAAATACATGAAAATAGGTTCCATCAATGAAACTCATCTTGACACTATTGGTCTACCAGGTAGGGGGAAAACATTTTATATATCTTGGGTCATATGTAAAACAGTTGCGGTTTAGGTTCTTCCACTGTTAATTCTTTATATACAGCCTCTGAAATATATCCTTCAGTTTTACACTTTAAGGGTATTGCATAAATCTTACATTTAAAATACATAATAGGATCTAAAGGCAGCTTACAATAATATCTGCCATCACCCAACTGTCTTAAAACTTCCTTAGTATATTCATTTGTTTCCCAAATTACTGTAGCCCCTCCTTGTCAGCCTTATGCACTACCAAATCCTTGTTCTCTCTCAATAGCATCAAACTTTTCCATTCAGTTTTAGACAAATTGTTATGATGTTTAAATATTGTGCTTTGATTAACATGTAAATCTTTTAACACCAGCTCCTCAAAAAGCTTCATTCTAGAATGGTATGGAGGGTTAAAAGAAGATTTCTTAACTTTAAAACTGACAGGTACAGCATATGTAGTTTCACAGTTGTTACTAAAAAAAGTCCTACAAAAGTTTTTAACATCCATATACATATCATACTATGACACAAAATGTTCTGGAACATAACTCAGTGCCTTATTCAGTACACTTTTTTTCACTAACTGTCAAACTAGTGTTTGTTAGGTTCACTATTCATGTTCATTCCCACTAATATTTTTAACATCATGTATGTCAGTAGAACATTCATCACCAGTAAAAAATTCAGCATTACATTAATTACTAAACTTTACATTTTTGTCAAATCTTTGAATGCTTTCTCGATTGTATCCACTCTTATACTTCCGATGTTTTCTTCCACCCCTTCTAAAGGGCTTGTCTTTGCTCTGATCTTTTTATGTAGTGGAGAAGCAGACTCTAAAATTTCGCACAAATCATTATCTGTGTCAGCACTCAGTGCATTAGTAAAAAAAATCTGATGCACTAGAATCAGTTACTGCATCAGAACCCTGAGTGGATTTTAAAATAGGTCTCACTCTTTTTCTCTTGTTTCTTTTGATTTAATTACAGGCCCTGAAAATCAGCTTGTTTATTTACCTTCCAAGTGTACACCATGTTCTTTTTAAAGTCATTAACATCTCTGTTAAATTTCTTTAACTTATACAATTTTTTATACTCACTGTGCTGCTCAAAACACTGAATGTTCTCTAAATTAGAGTCCAATTTCCCTTAATATCAATTAAGGACTTCTCATAAAAAGTTATCAAAGGTTCAAGGAAAAGTTTAGAAGCTGTATTCTGAATAGAGTGCCATTTTGACATAAACTCTTGATCATCTTTGCCCAGTATATACTAGTAGTCCACGTGGTATTATATTAGCCTCTTTACTGCCCTCAAAAGTTTGATGTGGCACACTGCAGAATGTAATTTTCTGGTAGTAACACTTAAATCCTGGGAACAAATGCTCCATTTTAGAGATGCAACTCACCTCTGCACTTGTTCCTGTTCGACTGCTCAAGCTGCTACCCCCAAAAATTGTAGCATCATCTTTATTCAGCGAAAGATTCGCTATAAATAAGGGCAAATCACTTCTTGCAGCCATATAATCCAGTGTACAAAAAGCAGCTTCCAGAATCAAAGCCCAAGATAAAAAGCAGCACTCAGAAAAAATATCCACCCAACAATCCTGGTGCTCACAGTCAAACACAGAATTCACGGACCAAAACAAATACACATCATCAAAGGTCCAGCATAAATATTCTCCTCCTAAATACTTTCAAAAAGTTAGTCCATATGGCAATCCAAATAATTCAAATTTAATGGAAGCAACGACACACACAGCAGTTAGCTACCATGCAGCAGCATCAGGAACAAGTAATTCCACAGGAACAAGTGACTCAACAGACCAGTTTCACTCTCTGGTGTTATCAGTGTTTAAGTACAGTCGTTTCTCACTGCTTCTTAGTAATACATTTAAAGTCACACCCCCCATATAAACATTTCTCAATACAGTGTTACATACAAATATCTATTACAAAATATCGACACTTTTTAAAGTTTTTTTGAAAAACTAAATGTGTGTAGATGTTTATATGCTTTATGTATATGTATGAGTATATTTATTTATATATACATATTTGTATATGTATATATGTATAAATATGTTTGAGTTATAACACATGTATATTTATTTTTTAAAAAGTATAGAAAGGTAAATAAATACATACATATATAGCTATCTATTTATATATATATATATATATATATATATATATATATATATATATATATATATATATGTATACACAAATATACATAAATATATAACAGCTACAAACACGTGCAATCTGAGGGTCATGCTGCTGAACACTAGAAGTCTAAATCTCAGAATGCACTCACTCGAAGCACTCCTTAAAATGGAGAACATTGACATGGGAATCTCCAGACTCAGGATCCCACAGTTTGGTTTTGTGAAGGGTAGGTCATGCCTGCTCAATCAACCTGGTTGACTTCTTTGAGTCAGTCACCTGAGCTGTAGATGAAGGTAAGGTGGTTCATACAGCCTACCTTGATCTGGCCAAAGCCTTTGATAACATTCCCCACTCAGAAATCATGCAAGGACTCACTAAGCTAGGCATCAACCCCTTTATCACTAGGTGGGTTACAAACTGCCACAGGGTTTGGTTTTGAGTCCTCTCCAGTTTGGTATCTACTTCTCTGAACTCCATGCCAACATGAAGGGACTCTGGCTAACAAAGTTTGCAGACAATTACAAGTTTGGTTCTATTATTAACTACCCAAGTGATGTTGGCATCCTGCAGAAAGGCCTCACTGAGACCAATGACTGGTGTCAGAGTCATGGCCTTAAGGTCAATGTCAAAATATGTATTGTCATTCCCTTTGGGAAAAACCCTGCTCCCATGAATTACCACATTGATGGTAGTCCCCTGAACACAGAAGGTGTTATAAGAGATCTGGGAACACAGGTTGACAGCAACCTCTCTTTGGATCACCATATTGCCACTATAGTCAGAAAGTCCTTCTATGTGGCACATCTCATTACTAACACTTTTACATCCAGGAAGGGAGAGGTCATTGTCTCCCTGTACTCTTCTTGACAGAGTGACACGATTTGTTTCAGCATACATATTCTGATGGATATGAGGTCTGAAAATGAAATGTATGTCATCATTTACTGACAAAAATCATCATATCATCACAGTGATTTACCAGAGACATGATAATAATCTATTAAACAGACCAGAAATATGAGAAATAAACCTGGACATCCGGAAACAATCCAGCCAGTTGAGAGGTATGCTCAGAACCCCTTACTGCAATGAATATGGACCAAGGCTGACAAAGTGGTGGGTTGAAGCCATGAAAATGGGGATGTATCTAAAATACTGACATAGATAAGCTGACACAGTTGCTGCAGTAACACCCTCCTGTCTGCTCTAACATATATTTAGTGAAATAGCAAATCTGCTATGGGTAATTACACACGTATTTGCAAATATATCAGGCACTACAGGGATGTAACAGCACTGAAAAACAGACACCAACGTGAAAGTAAATAACCACAACCAATATCACCACAGTCACAGTCACATACCAGTAAGTCAAGTGAATAGTAGAGTATACTGACTGTGTGAACAAATACATCATTGTTTGCCACTCACACATTAGCGCTACATATACTGGCCCAATTCTCAGTGTAGTCTGAATCCTGACCATGGTACAGGACATGTCTCAGTCTGCCCCTACAAATACATACAGCCAACAGACCAGCAGAAACTGGAGCAGCATGCAGAGTCAGATAAAAAAGGAGCCATAACACTTACATCTACCTCCTCCATGCACAGCCCAAATAACACGTACACATGACATGTGTACACAGTCCTGACAGTCTGTTAACAATGGCCAGACATACACAGACCTCTCAAATGTGCAGTTCACCTCAGCATGTACAGGCTCAGGAGTCATATCTATGGCTTCTTCCCTGACATGTCTGTGGGTCTACTATATCACTGGGTAGGTAGCAGGAATGAAGGCAAGAAATAATGATACTAAATACGTTTGAGCCTCATAGTGCATGACATCTGGATAAAGCCTGACATCATTTGGGGACAGAGGCACAAACACAGAGGTAGTTTGGACATATTGCTGTCATAAATTGAGACAGTTGCTGATGTTACTGGGTTTGTTGTAACATATCCTTTATGAGGAATATGAAGTCAGTAATACCAATAGATGTGAGTATTTACTGACTGCATTCCTCAGAGTCCCTGACTGATTTTACAAGGACAGCAACTGTGTGGGGAACAGACAAAACATAACATGCAAACATGTGGCCAGTCTGTGGTCAGCATGCCAGTGGAGAGGTATGTCAGAGACATATCACTGTCAGACGTGCAGTCACTCACTAAATGCATGTCCACACAAACCCTGTCAATCTATCAATCCACCATGTGTATAACAGTACTGATGACATAGAATCTGTTCACAATTCTGGGGATATGTCCCCCATGTTGTTGAGCTGTCTCCAAATGTCCTGTCCTGTGAAGCATTCCCACCTACTGTCTGTGAATCTGTAGCCCACCACCTCTGTAATGTCCCTCACGCAGACAAGGAAAAGGGGCAAGGCCCACATGAAGGATGTTCAACATGTTGGAACTAGCAACAGTGTCCAGGCCCACAGCACAATACTGTGTGGGCACCTACATAGTTGTATGGCCTTAGCAATACCTGACATCTGCACATCTGCACAGAGGGCAGACAGAAAGTAGATAGCAAACATGTCATGCATTAGGATGAATATTTTGAAGGATAGAAGTCTGACACTGAAATGTATGCCATTATTACATGACAGCAGTCCTCAATGACATGGCCAAAAACATAGTACTCTACAGTTAATATAATAATATCATATTAATATCCAATAGCAGATACATAAAACATACAGCTGAAACACTAAGAACAAGATAGCGTAGTACTCAGAGTCCCAGCTTTGCATGCAGGAGTGCACAGTTCAAGTACTACAATCTGCAATCTACTTTTACATGGAAAAAGCACAGTTAAAAGTACTCATTTAATAATACAATTATGAGTTAAATTATTTTTGTCAACCAGTGCACTGTAGCTGGTGTAACATGTAAGTGTGAGTGCATATAACATGTGATTGATACTATCCATGTATTAAAAAAAATGTGATGCTACCCATGTATACCCAAGTGTCCCATACAGTATAATCACACCCCTTGCTACTGTAATGACAGCACATAGAAGCATGTTATATACAGGGAATTAAATACACTTATTAAATTATATCATTATTGTGCTATTTTATAAAACTGGAATGTGAACAATGGTTACCAGGACTGTTATGCTTAGCAGGTATAAGCATTGCTTAAATGTAAATGCTAAGCAGATTTGTGCACTGGTAAGCATCGCTAAGTGAAGCCTACATGGTGTAAATGCATATTCGTTTAACCATGTATTAGCATGGCTTACCATTGCGCAAACATGCTTAAAGCCACTCAAAACTGCCTTAATCACTCTGGATCCAACAGCCATTGTTCTGTCTAGCAACAAAATAAACAGCCCTTGTAGGACTCGAACCCAGGACCCTGCACGCCATAGTCACAGCAATTTATCACTAAGCCATCTGAGCTGTAGGGCTTTTGGATGTTTTTTTGAACATAACATGCATTACAGCCATTTTACAATAGGGAAGAGACACTGTGCAATCAGGAAGGATTGGTATCTAGAAATCGATATATGAAAAGAAACATATACATATGGAGAGAGATAGATATGTATGGAAATACATATATGTGTATAACTATATATATATATATATATATATATATATATATATATATATATAAAAAAACAATAAATACTGAGGTGTGTGTGTGTGTTATATATATATATATATATATATATATATATATATATATATATATATATATATATATATATATATATATATATATAGACATACATATGCATACATGTCTCAAAATGCCCATGCAGACATATGCTGCTGATAGACCACCCATAACTGGGGAAGCATGCATGGTTAGATACAAAAGGACCCATGACACTCACATCTGCCCCCCCAGTCCAAATAAGTGAACAGTACACTGCTACAAAATCATAATAGGCCATACACAATGACCAGACATACAATGACCTCTTAGCAAAACAACTAAAATGACTGAAGATATTAAAGAGAAATACATCCAGCCAGTAATTCACACAAGTTTATTATACTCTGATGTGTTGGCCAAAGCCTTCAAGGAGTAAAACATTACGAGAAATACTTGCCTTAAATACAAGAAGCAATTAAAACTCAATTATATTTAAATACATTGCCTCCAATTACACTCCGCATTAAACACCTAGGGGATAAAGTATCACATTTAAAAATATAAATTGATTCTGTATATAACAATTGTTCTTTTATGACTGTTTGAGCAAACTGAGAAACATACTTTTTCCAAAACAGTACCTTGTAATCCACTACTGTCCCCATGGTGAGATTTATTAAAATGTACAGCTATAGAACTGTCTTCTTTCTTATCAGTAATATGTCTCACATGTTCTAACTGCCTAGTATTAAAACACTTGTTACTCTCCCCCACATAAAATATGTTACAAGGGCATCTAAGAGCATTCTCTATATACCAATCTCTTGAATGTACAGAGTTCCACATGTTTTCCAGCCTTTCCCCTCAGCAGGAATGAAAGCGCTAAATAATGATAGACCATACCTATCAATCTCCTGCTGTATAACATCTGGACATAGCCTGACATAATAGGGGACAGAGGCCCAAAAGCATAGCCATACTTGAAATATTGCTGTTATACACTGAGAAAGTTGCTGGTGATACAGGATTTGTTGTAGCATATCTTTTCTGAGGGATATAAAGTCAGAAACACAAATGGATGTTAGCATTTACTGGTTGCAATCACCAGAGTATGCTTCTGACTTACCAAGGACAACACCATCAGGGAAACAGATCAAACATAACAGGCAAACCTCTGGCCATTATGTGGATACCCCTACAGTTAAAAGCTATGCACACACACAACTTTGTCATACTGAAACCCATGCAGAAATAGCATGTTCAGGCAAACCTTGTTAAACTAGCAGTATTCAAAACACATAACTGTGATACTCACATTCTGCCCCTAAGTCTTGAACCTTCTCCACCATTTATTCGGCTTGTCTCCACAAGTTTTGTGTAAGAGGTATTAGTTCACACACCTCCAGGATGTCTTTCTCACAGGTAAGAGAAAGGGCCAATGCCCACATGGAGTACTCAGTTATAGGTGTGTGTTGCCATGACATTGACTATTGGAATAACTACACAGCTGCTCTGCATGCAATTAGCAACTGGGGAACACCAATTGGTGCACAGGCCATCACATGGTTATGAGCATTACCTACAAAAGACAAGCTGCCATCTATTCAAACCACCTCTGTCATAGACAGTAATCTCCATAAAAGCAGAAGAACTCAGAAGATATATCTAACAAAATCCACTTAAAAAAGGTATGTGAAACAAGTAAGCATGTAATTGAATAGAGTAGGTGGTCTGTAATAATGGAAAATAGGAATTTGAAAGAATATGTCTCAACAAGACTTGCTGTACTGATGTACTACTGAACAGCGCCAATGGTTCTGTCTGCAGTAACATAGATCACAGCACAGGCCCCTGGCTCACCCCAGGAAAGGACAGCTGACACTTGGCAACTACTGGAGTGTCTGTCGAACACCACTGACTGTGCCACTGCTAGTTTAGCTACTGGGATGTACATATCCATATGTTACCTGTGCATATAACTATGATACACAATTTGTGTTGTAAATATAAGAGAACTATACAGAGCATGTGCAGAGTAAAGTACTGTTGCAGAAGTGTGTGTGTTGAAATGCAGTGATATAGTGAGTTCATACCATTCAACTGTACAGTCTTATAAGCATGTGTGCCTGATATCTGTAGTCACTTACATAGAGCTATGTTATGTTAGACATACCATTGTCAAGTCTGTTAGCAATGACACCATAACATAATAGCCTAGATATGAATGTGAGACATCCTCCAGGTTAGCACTGTGATAGCAAAGCCTACTGTGCAATAAACTTACTTATCTATGTATGTAAATAAGTTGTGCATGTTCTACTTGTGTCTAATATTAGTTTCAGTGCATACAACAAACATAAATGTTTACAGGTACTGGTTGTTACATTGCCACGACAATGATATGGGTAGTAGAATAGACATGATTATCAGGTCGTAATTGGAGAAGTGTGCAACTGTGTTATGACCCGCTGTCCATGCCTACCAGAAACAGCTATCTGAACACTTATGTACAGTAAATATCAAGAGTGTACACACCCCTGTTGAAATATCAGGTTTGTGTACTATACATAAATGAGACCACAGAAAATCTTTCCAAAATATTTACCACCTTGGATGTGATGCATAACCTGTACAATTCTATTGAAAAACAAACAAATCTGTTAGGGGAGAAAATATGAAATATAAAAAAATGTACTATAAACTGGTTGCATACATGTGCACACACATAAACCACTACTTGGTTGATGCACCTCCTGCAGTAATCACAGCATTATCTTTTTGGTTACCCACATGCCATCAATTAACAAGACTCTGATTAACCCCAAATAATGTTCAAGTGTCCAAGTAGGATGTATTTGACATTCACCCGGTTGCCTGCTACAGCAATAGTCATGTTTGGCAGAGATCTTACAAAGCATTGAAGGGATCTCATTGTGGAAAGGTATCAGTCAGGAGAAGAGTACAAAAGTGTCCACAACATTGGATATGCCATGGAATACAGTGCAGACAGTCATCAGACAATAGAGAAGATATGGAACAACAGTGACACTGCCAACACCTGGACATCCATCCAAAATGGATGACATGACAAGATGACAACTGTACATGGAGGCTGCCAGGGGACCTGCAGCAACAATGAATGAGTTGCAGGAATGCTTGCCAAGTACTGGGTGTGCACCATATATGACAACAATCTTCTGTATTCCGTATATGTCTGCCCTATGGGGTAGGGTTGCTAGATGGAAGACTTTTTCTACACAGAAAAATGTCCAGGGCAGGACAAACATTGCCAAACAGTACACCACGTCTCCAAAAAGCATGTTGGACAATGTGTCATGGTTTGATAACACCAAGATTGAACTTGTGGCCCACAATTCTAAGAAGTATGTTTGGCCCAACAATACACTTTGCATTACCAAAAGAACACCATTGACCTGGTGAAGGATGATGGTGGCAGCATCATGCTGTGGGGTTGCTTTTCAAAAGCTGGAACTGGGCCTCTACTCAAGATGGAGGGAATTATGAACAGTTGCAAATATTAACCATTTTTGTCCCCAAACCTTTATTCATCTGCTATAAAGCTGAAGATGAAGAGGGATTTTTATCTGTCAACATGACAATGACCCCAAGCATACATCCAAATTGACAAAGGAATGGCTTCAGTAGATGGAATTACAGTTTGTGAATGTGCCAGCCAGTGGCCAGACCTACATCCAATAGAAATTCTGTGGGTTTCCCTGAATAGGGCTATGCACAAGAGATGCCCTCACAAATTGACGTATTTGTAGCCCTGTTGCAAGGATGACTGGGCAACTATTACCAAGTAAAGATGTGCCATGATGATAGACTCCGACCTAAGATGACTGAATGCTGTCATTATCTCAACAGGTGCTTCCACAAAGTATCTGTTTAAGGGTGTGCACACTCATGCAACCAGCTTATTGTATTGATTTCAATTTGCATATGTTTTCCCACAACATATTGTTATGTTTTCAATGGAATTGTACAGGCTATAGGTCACATTAAAGGTGGGAATTGTTTTGAAATGAGTTATCATTGTGTCAAGTTACAATAACACAAAGACCAGTCATTGTAACAGGGGTGTGTACACTTATATAGCCACTGTAACTGTATGGACTCAGCAATGCCTGAACTGTAAAACCCTCCTCCCCTTTGGTGGACAACAGCAATACACAAACCACATAATAGGTTGCTATATTGCTGTACAGGGCCACCTAGGTGCAGACAACAACTTAGAAGCATGTCCACCTCTATCTGCACAAGCATGTAAGGTCACAGGTGACTCCATGTAAGGCTAACTATGAGTACAAATCACACACATATCCACACTGCCAAGGCCAGTCACAAGGGTGTCTCCACATATGTTGTCAGTCTCATAGGCAACAACACAATTCACCCCGTACTGGTGTAAAGTCACACCTCATACACACATGCCATGGCTATAGGCAACCTGCATCAGACAGGTTTGGTGTGAGCATCACCCCCCTGTCCTCCCATTCCTATAGGGAGATATGCACATCAACCACATCCCTACCTTCATCAGTGGTGAGCAGGTACATATTGCCTACTGAAAGGCAACAACAGCAAGTCTCCATGAGGCCTGATAACATCCCTGTCTGCATCTTACATGAACTCAGGCAAGTGCTCACAGTTCCATCACACACTGTAGTCAAACACTGCCACTGTCATCCCTCTACACAGAAATTAATGGGGAATAGATATTTATGCAATTAACTGCCCATCACTGGGGGGGATATGACACATCATGGCCAGAAGTGCAATGCAAGCTAATATTGTTCTGATAGATTACAGTGGTATGGTGTAGTTGTGAGTGCTGGCAACAAATATCCACTGTTGATGTGCAATTTCTGTCCCTACTGTTGACAACTGTACGAGGTGCTATGATGTGTTTCACTGTTTTTTTTCTTCCAGGCAAGATGCAGCACACCAGAAATCCACCCTACAATGCAGCAGAAACATCTGGAATAACTGACATTATCATCAACCATTATGATGTCATGTTTGGCCATAATCAGGAACATCTGTGGGAGCAGACCGCCCTGTGGATTGACCTAGTCCACAGGGTAAATGATGTTGGCCTGCACACAGGAACCTATGAGCAGTTCCAGCATCATGCTGAGCAGGTCCAGCATCATGCTACTAACCTCATACATAGTGCCCAGTGAAGGCCTGCTGCCATAGCCAGAGAAGTGACAGCCAGAGGTGGGGGCCCAGTCATGCAGGCCCCACTGACACCCACCAAACAGCTCCTTGCCAACCTTGGTGCACCAACTCGAGGCACATAACATCTTGCTGAATCCAGCATTGTGGATGTGGGTGCCCCCACACAACGGATAAGGAGCATGCAGGTAAGGCTATAGTGCACATTAGTAGAGTACTTTAGCATACATAATTGTATCTGTAGAGTATCTACATGCATATGTTGGATAAGATAGTACTTGTGGATGGGGTTTGCTAATGCACATAAGTGCACATCTATGGTGATGGGCAGCATATTTCATAGTATTGGGGTTTGTAATTGTAGAGTATCTACATGCATATGTCAGATAAGATAGTAGTTGTGGACGGGGTTTGGTAAAGCACATAAGTGCACATCTATGGTGCTGGGCAGCATATTTTGTAGTATTGGGGTTTGTACTGTTAATGTGCAGAAATGCTGCTTCCCGTCTGTACCAAGGCCATGTGTGAGTCTGCTGACAGTACCTCTCTCCCATACCTATTTAGCTCCCTCTGGTCTACAAGTGTACAGCAGCCTGTAACTGGTGAGTATGTAATTGTTTTGTTGTGCTTTGCCAATACACACCTAGCCATATTGCTTGATGTCCATGTTGTGGTGGTGTTAACTGTAGTGCATCACACTGGTCACCATGGGGGGGGGGTAATCTGAAGGGTTATGTAACATTCCTGCAGCATACCTCGCAACCTCTCAGTGCAAGACATCTGGACAGAGACCAACAAACCTGGGAGACAAATGGGCTATGGTAGGGACATGTATGACACATTAATCCTATACATTGGATACCACAGTGTACACACCCCTGTCAAGATGCATGGTGTTTCTGATATATATAATGAGACACCACAATATCACATTCCACACTTTTTCCAACCTGTAATGTGACCATAACATGAACAATTAACTTGTAAAACCCAATAATATGTTACGCCACCAAATATGTTGTATACAAACCTTACAATATGCTGGATGCATATGTGTGAACACCCACCAAATAACACATTGTAGGAGTAGCTTGTGATTTACTGACAGCATTCACTCTGCTTGGGTACACACATGCCATCAAGTACAGGGGCTAAGTATAACAACAAATAATGGTCCACTGTTGGAGCAGTGTATTCATGACATTTGCTCAGTTGCCTGTACGAGAAGCAACCATGGCTTGCACACATCTTACAAAGCATCATAGGGATCTCACATTTGAAAGGTATCAGTCAGGGGTAGGGTACAACAACATTAACATAACATTGCATATACCATGGAACACAGTGGAGACAGTCATCAAAAGGTAGATTAAATATGGGACAACAGTGCTGTTGAAAAGAACCAGATGTTCTTCCACAACAGATGGAAGAACATGTTGAGAACTGGTCAGGGAGGCTGCCAGGAGACATGCAGCAACACTGAGGGACTTGCAGGACTCTCTGGCAAGTACTGGTTCTGTAGTACGTGACAACACTTGCCTGGATTCTACATAAGTCTGGCCTATGGGGTAGGGTCAGTAGATAGAAGCATTTACACACCCAAACACCATGCAGGGCTGTGTACAAGTAGCAAAGCATAACATCAGGTCCCCCAAAGGCATATGTTGAAATGTGTAATGGTGTAATGAGACCAAAATTCAAACTTACAGCCACTATCCCTAAAGCTCCATCTGGTGCACAAGCAACACCTCACTTCACCCAAAGACCACCATCCACATGTTGAAGCTCACTGGTGGCAGCACCCTGATTTGGAGTTGCTGTTCATTAGCTGGAACTAGACCTGCAGGCATGGTGGAGGTAATTATGAACAGTTCAAATAACAATCACGTGTACGCCAAAGCCATCAAGTGTCTGCAAGATGGCTGAGGATGGGGAGGGGTTTCAGCTTCCAACACGACAATGACGTGAAGCATACATCCAAAGCTACCTAAGAATGGCTCCAGCTGAATACAATCAAGGGTATGCATTGGGCCAGACAAAGACCAGACTTAACACCAACAGTAAACCCCCAGTATGACCTTCAATGGCTGTGCACATGAGCTGCCTTTGCTAGCTGACAGAGTTGGGAGACCTTTGCAGGGAAGACTGTCCAAATAATGTCGAGTCAAGATGTGCCATGCTGATACTCCCCTTCCCAGGAAGAGTTACCGCTGTAGTTCACTTAACAGGTGTTTCAAAGAAGCATTGGTTTAAGGGTGTCCACACCTATGCAGCCACTGTATTGTACACCTCTCACTCAGTATATTTTACAACTAACACATTTGTTTGTTTCTCGATTGGATTGCACAGGTCATATGTCACATTTAAGGTGGGTAATGTTTTTGAAAGCAGTATTGGGGTCTCATTTTATATGATACTTGAGTCTGCCATGTTAATAGGGGTGTGTACACTTATCATATCCACATTAAGCTTAGAAGGTTGTTGGTGTAACAGGATTTGTCTGAATATACATTCACTGCCGATGATGAGGTCTGCAAATCAAATGTATGTCATTAATTAGTGACATCAATCCTCATATGATTCCAGTTATGTGTCAAACACATGGTTGTGAGTAACAGAACAAACATATGTGCCAGACATCTACACATTCTTCAGTGATTTGTACAGTTGTGAGGTATTGTCTACAGTAGTTGCCACTGTGCAATACGGGTGAACAACAATAATGTGTACATGTGTGCAGTATGTGCTAGGGGAATGGACGTCACTCACTGACAGTATTCATGCATTCCAGAGATGTATATTGTTAGTAACAAGGATTGAGAATGGCTGCAATGCATGATGATGAGGGCTGTGTGTCATGCATGTCACCTTTTGGGTAATGTGAGGTCTGTGTAATAGCTTTGTGCCACATCACCTGTAAGTGTCTGTGTGCGAGTCTGTGTGCATGGCAGCCAACCATAATGTACAGGTATTAATTTACATTTCTTGTCTTCTCACAGGTGGCAATGGGGATCAGGGTCCCTCCCACTTGGGAACTGATGTCAGTGTTTCTGCACATTCTGACAATGATTATAGCCATAGTGAGGCACAGGTGGGGTTGTCAGGGGTTGAATCTGTGCCATTGGTTAGCATCCCACTGTTGTCCACTCCATCCCTGCATACAGTCACAATGCATGCACATACCCCATCACCAGTGGCCATAGATGATGGACAGTTGGCGGGTGGTGGCATGGGGCAGACAAGTGTGGTGTCTATGGCAAGTGTGTCTGTAGACACCAGCCATATCCAGATAACAGGCAGCGTCCCACACAGATGAACCAGCAGGGGTGCTCGAAGGGGGACTGCTGCCTGTCATGCCCCTGTCATAAGTGCCACAGCAAGTGTCACCAGACACATGATTTGGACCATCATGGAGGCACAGGCACGCAGTGAATGTAACACAAGATAGCGTCTCAGGGTCATGAATGCCGTTCTTCCTGCTATGCGTGACAACCTCCATGATCATGCTGATGCCCACAGTTATTATGCTAAGGTCATGGATAGATGTTTGGGTGAGATGGTGGGAATCCACAACCGTGGAATGTCAATCCTTGAACCGGGAATGTCTTTGATAGAGCATGTGGTGGGAGTTGTCTGCCGGCCATGTGGATGTAGGACAGCAGCATGAACAGCTGAGGTTCCACGTGGCCATGCAGCTTCACGCTCCCATAGTGGCAGTACCAGAAGCATGACTGCAGGGCAGTCGCTGTCCATGCCACAATGCAGCAGGCCATGGGCACGTGGTTCTGGCTGGTCCCAACAGGGATGCAGATCCAGCAGACAGTGGTCACCATTGGGGAGTAGTACTGCATCTGACCTTGTGCCTGGTCATACCAGTGGGTCACCTGACAGGCTCACTTCCCATGTCCATGGCCAGAGATGGTGAACTGCACACCCTGCCATATCTGGTCCACAGCTGTCCAACATACCCCTGTGTAGGGCAGCGACACGGCGTGACTGTGTGCATCCATACATACACACATCACCATCACAGGCAGATCACCTCCAGACTTACACAAACCACATCTGCATGGCCCATGTAATGAACAACCTCCAGACACACACACATGATGTCAACCAAATGGCCCAGCCTAGGCCTCTGGCAAACCCACACCACATCTTGTGCATATGATGACACATGTGCCACATCTCTGTCATCCATACCATCAATGCAGGGACATTCTAATATGGGTCTGATGCACAGGGTGAATTTGGTACAGTTTAGCAATGTAATGCGGTGTAAAGTGTTGTCAGCCAGCATGTTTAATGGTTACATGTCAGTGTGTAGCTGTCTAGCCATGATGCATTATTGTTGTTATTAATGCTGACAGAATGTAGTCTCCATAATGTATTATGTTTGTCTTCTAGGTTTCTGTGTGTCAGCAGGATGTGGCCCTGCAGTCATCTACAAGGAGTATGGCAGTGTGGTAACCCATTGAGTGTGTCATATCCAGGGTACAGCTGTACACAATTAACAGGTCTGTATAACAATTTTTGCATGTGTCATGTAGTTTATAGGGCTTAGGGGTGTATACAAGTAAGTGTGTGGTGGCTGACATTAGCAGCTATTGTACAGTGGACAATGGTAAGTGTAGTAGGTGGAACACACCACAGATTTGTAAATCCCACACACCTAAAAGGACTTGTGTTGACACAACACACAGAATACTGCTCACACACACACACACACACACACACACACACACACACACACACACACACACACACACACACACACACACACACACACACACACACACAATCACAATGGCCAGTGTTGGGTTTGAAATCCCTACTCATCTAGTTAGGGGTAGTACAGTATTATGCAGTTATCACAGTTGTCACAGAGATCATAGTGTGTTGAGTTTCCAAAGTACATATATAGTGAGTAAGGTATGGTGATGGGTGGTGTAGTGAGTGTGATAGGTCTCATACTAATGTCTTGCACAAGTGTACGCACTCCTAAATACTGCTATACACACCATTGCACACACACAAGTATGCCAGTGCTGTGATTAAGAGCCCTACCTCTCTAGCTGATCATTCCATACTGTTACATAGCTGTTGCACACAGCACAGGACTTATAGAGCAGCAGAGTGTATACAGATACCTCTACGGTTGATGTAAAAAGCAGCCCTAGTACAGTGGAATGTAGGACGTGTGCTGGGAGTAAGATAGCCTATAATTGTAATACTTGGCCACCCGATGGATATATTCCTCACTCAAACACACACACACATTTGCCAGGATTAACATTCCTAGGATCATGCGCTCATAGGTGTGTGCCAGGCTAATGGGTATGGAGCCATGACAAGTCTAGCCCATGGGAGTAGCCTGGCATCATGCGGCCTGACATTTTTTCAGTGTGCCTATCGACCATTGCCACTTGAGTGATGGGCTACAGTGACAGTTAAATTCCCCATCCACTCATCCAGATTTTTCTTGAAGAGGGCCAGTGAGGTGCTTTGACATGTATGTGACATATACTGCATTAGATGTCCACTTGCTGGGTTATGTCCCTGTACCTTAGCATGTTCTGTTGATTATGGTAATGAGGTTGAGGTATCCATGGCATGTGGTGCATACAGATCAGAGTTTCACTAGATATGGCTTTCCTAACACAGCTAGCCACACATGGCATTGTCAGTCAAGCATGGAGTGCCTGTAAGTAGCCAAGATGTGGCCAAGACTACTTGGAGGTATTGCACTCTTTCCATATAGGACAGTTGTTTGCAGGCTAGGGTCCTATTTGTGAGATACACTTGCAACCTCCACAGTTGTTGCAGGAGTCTAATGAGCTACATGGCAAATGGGCATTGTACCTGCTGTTTGGCCTCATGAGGAGAGAGTAGAGGGAGAAATTGACATCTTCCTTACTGGATGACCCACCCTTACTTATGAGATATGCCACATAGAAGTTATTTCTGTCCACAGTTGCAATGTGGTGGCCATAAGAGAAGTCACTGACACCCTGTGTTCCCAGGCCTCTTAAAAGGACTTCAGTGTCCATTGGACTACCAGCAATGTGTTAATTCATGGTAAACACATTGATTCCACAAGGGATTGTGATACATTTCTTTCCATTCAGCCTAAGGCCAATGTTCTGACATCAGTTAGATGTCTCAGTGGGACCTTTATTCAGAATGCCAAGCATGATATGGGGATGTACACATGACCCCCGCCTTGCAATTGTCTGCGAACATTGTCAGCCAGGGTCCCTTTGTGTTGCTCTGGATGGCAGAGATATACATGAGAAACATGAGGGGACCCATGACCAGACCCTGTGGTACTCCATTCGACATAGAGTCTGCTACTGGCACACTGTGGGTCCCATACATGAGCCAGTTTGCAACCCAAGTCACATAGGGGTTGATGCCTAGATGGTTATGTTTGTCTATGATTCCTGAGTGGGGAATGGTATCAAAGGATTAAAAGTCCCAACTATCTTGCTTTTGTGTCCGCACTGTTACATAGTTATTTCACATGGCACACAGCTTATAGGGCTGCGTAGTGTCTTGAAAAAAATGTACCAGTGGAGGAAAAGAAGCTCAATCCTTTGCTGGAAAGATGAATTTATTTATAAAAACCACAACACAACAAGACATCCAACAATGGAAACTCAGAATAGGTCACAAGCACTAACGCTATGCAAGTACATTCTCATCAAACCAAACCACTCTTTATATATCCTACTCCTAGTGCTTGTGACCTATTCTGAGTTTCCATTGTTGGATGTCTTGTCGTGTTGTGGTTTTTATAAATAAATTCGTCTTTCCAGCAAAGGATTGAGCTTCTTTTCCTTCACTGGTACACACTTTTTTCAAGTGAGTACTTTTTCGTGCTAGCCTCCTTTTTGTTCGTTATTGGCTGCGTAGTGTCCACAGCTACCAGTACAGTGTTTGACAACAGTGGGCCCTGTGCAGTGGAGATTTGGATGTGTACTGGGTGCAGAACTTTTGCAGAACACACACAACCACAGTGGGCCCTGTAGAGTGGACATTTGGATGTGTACTTGGTGCAGAACATTTGCAAAACACACACAACCACAGTGGGGTCTGTACAGTGGACATTTGGATGTGTAATGGGTGCAGAACTTTTGCAAAACACACACAACCACAGTGGGCTCTGTACAGTGGACATTTGTATGTGTACTGGTGCTTAACTTTTGCAACACACACACACACATACACACACACACACACACACACACACACACACACACACACACACACACACACACACACACACCAGTATTGAGATTGGAACTTCTACCTATGTATCTATCACACACACACACACACACACACACACACACACACACACACACACACACACACACACACACACACACACACACACAGTTTTCAGTACTGAGGTTAGAACTCCTGCTTATCTAGTTATTTCTACTATAGTGTTACTCAGTTATCAGCCATGGAGCTTATACAATTTCATCTAGTCCAAAGGTATTTCTAAGGTGAATGACATCAACAGGACTACTAACTTAGGGTGATGGGAAGTGTAAAGGGTGGTACACAACTCAAAATGGTATGACCCACACTGTATATGATTCTCACATGCACACACTTACTTGTCAGTATTGAGATTAGAACCCCTGCCTGTCTAGTTATTTGTACTATAGTGTTATGCAATTACCACACATGATGCAGAGTTTACTGGTCTAACAACTGGACAAAGGTGCTGATAACTGCACAGCTGAGGCAAAGTGTTTCAGGTGGCAGATAATCTGCCTTCAGTTTTCCCTTACATCTTGCTAGTTCTTCCTGTCTTCAAATTGCATGATAGCTTTTCACTTCTACAGGTTATTGTACAAATAAGTATAGCACATCTGGGATCCATCAGCAGTACTCGTTCCTCACAGAATTAGCCCCAGTACTTATTAGCTATGACCACCCCTCCTGGCATTATTGAAGTGCAGTTTTCTGCGCTTTATGCATTAACCTGGTGCACTTGTCCATTCTGAGGCACTGTTGCAACTACCTCATGTACACAGACAACCCTCTCCTCTAAACTCCAAACAGTCAGACCTGTGAGAGTTACCCCTATATCACCAAATGTGGAAATATGCACTCTCCAGTGAAGACCGCACTAGCTGGTCAAGAGGATAAGTTCAACATCTGCACCACACCATGTAGAACACATAGCACGACACAACATTCACTATGACAGCCCTGACATACACTGAAAAAACATATGACAGTAAGGCACTGCATACAGCCTACTCTGATCTGGCCAAGGCTTTTGATACAATTCCTCTGTCAGAAATTATTGCTAAACCCACCAAACTAGGCTTCAACCCCTATATCAGTGGTTGGGTTGCAACTTGGTTCACAAAACACACAGTGTGACAGTGGCAAAATCCAAGTCAGAATGGCAAGCAGTCACAAGTGGAGTCCCACAGGGATCAGTACTGGGTAGTGTCCTGTCCAGCATCTACTTCTCAGGAGTCCAGCTCAACACAGAAGAACCCTGGCCGACCAAGTTCACAGAGGCCTGCAAGCTGGGAGCTCTCATTAATTCCACATGTGATGCAGACATCCTACAGAAAGGCCTCACTGACACCGATGTGTGGTGTGGAAACCATGGCCAGAAGCTTAACACCACGAAATGCATCATCATCCCCTTTGGTAAAACACTCAGTTCCCAGTAAGTAACACATCAATGGGTGCCCAATGAACACTGTAGGCATTATAAGAAATCTGGGGTGACAGGTTGACACCAACTTATTCTTTAGCCACCACATTGTCACTGTGGTCAGGATGTCCCTCTAAGTGGCACATTGCATTACCAAGGGTTTTGCAGCCAGGAAGACAGAGGTAATGATCTCGATCTACTGTTCCCTCATTAGACCACTCATCAGGTATTCTGGCCCATTTGCCATGTACTTCAGTAGATACCTGCAACAGTTAGAGAGGCCACAGAAGCACCTCACAAAGAGGTTAATAGGCATTAAATACATGCCTACACAGACAGACTCAGAAGACTCTAGCTATTCTCTGTGTCATATCACCTAGTTAGAGGCTATCTATGCTTGACTTACAAACCCATGTCTGATCTAGCTGTTTTAGACATGCTGTATATAAAGACATCCCAATCCTTCCACACCACACACTCCAGAGACATCTACCTCATTACTACAATCACCACAACATGCTGGTGGGACAGGTCCCTCACCAAGAGACTGCACATGACCAGGAATACACTTCCCATACATGTCATTTAGAGCACCTAGCTGACCCTGTTTAAGAGAAATCTTGATGAGTGGATGGGTAATAGACAGTTCACCCCCAGGATCACTGCAGTGGCTCTACTTGATACAGGCACTGGGAAGTAACATCAGGTGCCAAAATGGCAGGGCCCTTCTATGGGCTATGCTTGTGAAGGCTCCTGGGCCATTAGCCTACTACACACTTATGAACCTATAAGGGGAACAACATCAGCAGGACTCATATACTAGGGCAGTGGGTGTTACGGTTATCAAAATATTTTTCTTACAAACAGATACACTTTAGCACACATATACTTGCTAGATGTGAGAGTAGAACCCCTACCTAACTAGCTATTTGTACCATAATGTTACACAGTTATCGCACATGCCACAGTGCTTATGGGGGCTGAAGCCTGACAACAGGGACTTCTAAGTTGAGTGATATCAGTAGGACTGCTAAAGTGGGAAAGGGGAAGTATACTGGGTTGGAATGGACCCAAAAGCTTTAACCTGTAAACACACACACACACATACACACACATACACACACACACACACACACACACACACACACACACACACACACACACACACACACACACACTTTGCTATTTACCAAGACTGAGATGAGAACTCCTACTTAACTAGGTATTTGTACTATAGTATTATGCAGTTATCACATGCACCACAGAGCTTATGGGGCTGAGACCTGATGAAAGGGACTTCTAAGGTGACTGATGTCTGTAGGACTGCTAAAGTAGGGAAAGGGGAAATGTACTGGGTTTGAATGGACCCAAAAGCTTTAACTTGTAAACACACACTTACTTTGACATGACTGAGATTAGAACGCCTACCTAACTAGTTACTTGTACTATAGTGTTACACAGTTATCACATGCGCTACACAGCTTATAGGGATGAAGCTTCACGAAAGGTGCTTCTATGGTGACAGATATCTTCAGGACTGCTAATGAAGGGTAATGGGAAGTGCACTGGGTGGGGAAGGCCTGTTCATTCCTAGATCCTACTGACATTTCTCTTAGTGTATGAGCATGCCCAGTGTGACCTTCTATATTACATGTGGGACTCCATTTCAGGAACTGTTGTACTCCATTCTGGTTTCTTTTATGCTACAGCCATACCTCTCGACTTGTTGGTGCAGGATATCTGGTGACAGCCTATCAAAATGGGGGGACAATGGGCCATATGGTGATTCTGACTATTTTTCTCAGTAATGTATGAGTTGCTAGGGTTACAGAGCTTGTTTTAGCAGACATCTGACATATATGCTGTTTGATACTGTCATATATTGTTTCAGTACTCATGACATACCTCCACAGATTATCACAGTGATTTACCAGAGGAATATAGGGTGGATGATGCACACACCAATATTAAGAGCCAAATGCTATGCATTCTTGCACAATCCAGCCTGTTGAGGGATGTGCCTACAAGCAATTGACTGCTGGAGCTGTGGAAACAGTCCAGCACCTTAGTGATATATTACAATGGTAAAATATCTGTGCATTTCTGTTCTGGCCTGGTCTGATTTCCAGTCTACAGTTGGGTACTATAAGTCAGACAGTATCAGGGTGACAGGTAGACTTCAGATAGATTTGTAGGGATATGATATAAGGGGGTGTCCTAGGTCAGATATGTTTGCCTATAGCTACCAATGCTTTGCATAGGGATCTGCTCAAAGGTTGACTGCACTTGGAGGGTCTTGTGTGTGTCAGACTGTTTGACCAGCCTGGAGGTGTGTGTTTGTCTGACATATATGTATGGCCTACCTCATTTTGCTTGGCTGGCCACATTTTGGGGTCAGGATGTTGCATAGGATGAGTGATCAGGGAAGGGTGTGTTACTCTCCATGGCTGTGGACCAGGGTTCTGTGGGTGCAGACATGTTGCCATCTTCCAGGGTTAGAACTGCCTGTAGTGAGTGCATTTCCATGTTTAGACTCCTAGCCCTGCCTGTCAATTGTACAGAGTATCACAGAATGTCCACATTCATGACTCATATATCCTGTTGGTTACGCAAACTAGTGTGGTTTTCAAGGAAAATTGTTTTGCCAGTCACTCAGGGTTGAAGTCAGATATTACTGACATTTGACATTGCAGTTTCTGACTTCGTACCATCAGACATGCCATGCTACTACAATCATTCCTTCAACTTTATTACATTATTAGAGCAGTATTTCAAAGGTGTCCTTCTCTTTGGACCTTTTTCACCCCATTATTCATGGCTTTGGCTATATTTCTGGCTCTCTGAGGCTGGGAGGTTTTCTCATAGCAGTTAGCAGCATGGTCTTTCTTTGCCTTTGTTAGACTGTGTTACATTGCTGTTATGGACCCCACTCCCTAACAGGGCATTGTGGGTGAGGCATGGGCATTTGCCACAGGCCTGTAGGCCAGGTGTGACAGATGCAGGCCATCTTTAGCAAAGCAGTGCATTCTGATATGTTCCCAGGCTGTCAGCAGTGGACATCCCTGGGATGGCATCAGTAATTTGACTGTGGGTGTTACTGAAAATTGCTTTCTGTTTGTGTTGAGCCATCACTCTAGTTGACAGTTGGATGCTGCTTAAGGCTAGGGACATGTTACTGCATTTCTAAGGGGCTATGGGAGGGGTGACACATTTTTACCCAATACACATTTGCAGAGACTGTGCTGATATTTGCTAAACATTTTGGTCCCATTTAGCATAGTGGTGTGCCCTATCTGTCACACTACAGGCATAACAGTATCGACTACAGGTCAGATTGTTCTGGTATAAACATTTGTAGTTTCAGACTTCTTACCTTTCAAAGCCATACTGCCACTGCTCGACCTGCTGTGATATCACTGTGTAAATATCTGTAGGTGGGGATTTCATGGATGTCACTATGTGGGGGCCTTTGCCAGACATTTCTGTATGGTTTTCTACAGCTGATCTGCTGGGTAAGGCTGGTGGCGGGGTATAGCACCCTGACTTTGACATCCATGCATGTGACCTATGACCCCCTCCCACAATTATTTGGCTCACCACATATACTGCAGTGGTATTTGTCAACTAGGATGATACTGCATGGTGTGGATAGGCCAGTACTGGAGATACACTTCCTGTTGTCCACAGAGCTGTCAGTTGTCTGCTGCTATCAAAGTTAGCCTCCCTATTCCCTTGCATACTTGATCAATACCATAGATATGTTATTAGAAAATTCCACTCCATTCATTTATTTTGTTAAGGAGACTGGCTTACCTTGTGCCTGCGGTTGTTGTGAGGATGGTGCTTGAGGGCTGACTATGTTGGATGCATGCAGTACACTCCCTATACATGGTAAGGTATAGGTGGTGTGATGTTTGGCATCCATTTTACTGTATGTGCGAGTCAGAGAGAGAGAGATCAGTCCATGGGGCCCTACAGTGTCAGTGTATGTGCTATGCATTGCCTTTTTGGCAAGGCCAGGGCATACTGGGCATGCCTCGATCTGCCTACAGGGGCAGGCTCAGGATGTTCCTCCCCCGAGTCTCTCTGTACCTGTGGAGACCTTGGCAATAGTGGGGTGCTGTGTGGCTCTTCTCCATTCTTTTCCTGCTGCAGCTGTTTCCACAGGATCATATTGTGTAGCATGGCACATACTATGAACATGTGTGCACATGTGGCTGGAGAGTACTGCAAGACTCCAGTGGATATGTCAAGGCAGTGTAACTGTGACTTGAGCATCCCAAACACACGCTCTATAATGATCCTGGTTTGTGCATGTGCCTCATTATGGCATTGTTGTGTGGGTGCATGTACATTTCTGATGGGTGTCATCAGCCATGCCTCCAGTGCGTAGTCATTATCCCCCACCAGCTGGCCATATGGGATGGCCCCACTGGCAAATGGATGTTAAAGCTGTGACGAATGCCAGATGTTGGAGTCGTGATTGCTTCCAGGGCTACCAGCACACACGTTCAGGATAATATCCTGGGCATTGCACACAACCTGGCAGTTGATGGAGTGGAACCCCTTGCAGTTTAAGTAGACCCCTACCCTGGTCACCAGGTGGTGCTTTGATGTGGATGTACGTGCATTTTATTGCACCCAGTACCTCCGGGTATTCTGCTACATGGTGGAAGAGATGCATATTGCTGGTCCTCTCCTCACAGGTGCTGGAGAAGTGAATATGCTCAGCAGCATGTTGTTGCATGGCATCCAAGAACTGGTGGAGTATCCTGGATGCAGATGTCTGTGAAACCACCCCCCCCCATGATATCCCCAGTTGGTCTTTGGAAAGTACCTGTAGCTAGTATTCTTAAGGCTACACATACCTTGGTATCCTCTGGGATGGGTTTCCCTCTGTTGGTTCTGGCTCTGAAGAGAGGCCGGCACAGCTCAACAAGTTGCTGAAGTATGTCCCTGTCCACCCTGTAGTGCTCTACTATCTCCAGAACATTTAGCCCCAGTAGGTTTCCCTGGGTCTGAATACTCTTCTCCTCCTCCTCAGTCTGAGTTGGTTGTCAGCATTTTCCTCCTTACCAGCCTCAGTCTGTAGCACATATGGATAGGTCAGAGCAACAGCAGCCCCTAACATGTTTTGTTAAATTTGTCAGTGTAGAGTTTGTCGGAAAAAACAGACTGAAAGGTGTTTGCATAGTTTATAGTAGTGTGTTGGGCTGCTGCCGGTGTAATTGGCTGATTCTGATACATTCCACCTGCCAGCTATGGTAGTTCTCCTTGATTGCCTTTCTACTGCAGTTTCTCCTTCCCATTTCCTCCCTGTTTAAGCCCTGATATGTGCCATACATTCCCAGTGCTCAAATGTAATCAGTTCTGCTATTCCCTGTGTTTTTTTTTTTTTTAGGCCCGGTGCATGCCGTGCACACCTGTTTAGCTAAAGTAAACACGTTTAAACAAAACTGGCCCTCCCTGGACAAGAACACGCTCTGAATTTCATGGAATAGGGAAATACAGCCTCAGACACACCCTCTTCCTTAGCTTTGCTTAGCTAAGGGCAAGCAAGGGCCACTGAGCTCCAATATGCTTATAGCAAGCATGACCCCCCCCCTTTTCATGTCAGCTGCTCCTCCTGTCTACACTATGGTGTTAGAGCACTTACACGGTTAAGTCTGATACTTAGAAGAAATTTGTGATTCATTATAAATCCCCTCATTTGCATACACCACTGCCTTACTCCTGAGTTACTACACTTACACTAAGCCTTTCCCCTTAGCAACCACTATCCCCTGGTATTGTTTTCATTCTGCGTGTCATTGACTATAATGGCAAAATGCAGATTTCTCTCAAAATTGATTTTTCCCCATTTTTTTATTTTCGGCAAGATCCCATTTGTGAGCCACTGCCCTATGCTTAAATGTCCGAGATCAGCCAAAAAAAAAAAGTTTTATTTTAAATAAATAAACTAGTTTTCATGCTAATGGCCATATATTTGGCCACTGGCATGCCTAATAAATGGAATACATTCTTTATTTGAGGCTGTCATGCCTCCATTTTCTTATTTGCAAAAATGTATTCAGCTAATAACTGAATACATTTCTGCAGGTTACACTATTCCTGCATGAACAGCTGCCTGCTTGCTGAATCTCTAATTAACCTCATTTACATGGTTTTCACCAGCAGTGGAGTCCATGCAGGAATAGTGTAGGAATCCTCATGCACATCCCGGGAGCTCTATACTGAATCGCTCGGCAGACATATTGTGTGCAGCAACTCCTGCACTATTCCTGCACATCGTGCAGGGCTTCATGAATCCCGGGATAAGACTGAACTTAATATCACAAGGAATAATAAATATGCAACATAATAAAAATATTATTTATTCTAGAATATTGTTTAGTATTTCTATCATTCCTTGGGATAGTACGTAAACTGTATAAATTGTGGCCTGAAGTATTCTTGTATGCTTTTCTATTTTTATTTCCATCAATAGCCAGTTTGAATCCTTGTTTATCTGAATTATAAGTAATCCATTGCTGTAGTTGTTCTATCCAATAGGAATTCCTAAGGGTAAGGATGTCCCTGAATATAATTTCTATTCATTATTATTTCAAACTGTTAGATACCTGCTATATAGACTTGGCCAGTAAAAGGGAAGTTTTAGTATTAGCTGTAGAAGGAATATTTCAGTTTTGACTAAAGTATTTTAATTGATGAGCAAATGGTAGTGGTCAGTTATGTCAAGTTTTGTGCTTCAGTTTTTGATTAATACTTTATTGTTGATTAGAGATTTAGCTGTAAAGGGGGATGAGCAGTGGTTATGTTATAATACGGCATTATGGCCTTATGGATATGGAGATGTATGTGTACTTCTGGCTGTGGAACAGATGCTATAAGTATAGACATTGCTGTGGAAGGTGAGTGATTTATGCCAACAGTGAGGATCTGCATTAGTCAATCAGTCCACACATACACAGGAAGAATTATGTTAGAGCCTCCTAAACAGGTAAGTAAACAGGTTATGCATTATAACTATAATATAAAGATGCAGCTTATATTAAGGAAATAACAAAAAATGTGGTTAGCTCAGTGTATGCTTGCTATGTCTTGCTTTCTATGTTTCTATATGGACCTGCAAGTAGAGGCTACAAGCACTATTTAATCTACAAGACCAGACAGAGTCATGCCAACAACTCCTATAGACTAGACTAATGACAGACTGCTGCCCACTACAATTCAGCTATTAAATGGTTATGATATCTTACAGGTTCATAGGTACTGATTAGGTGATTGATCTGTGAGGATCTTAAAAAAATAGCCTTCCATTCCTATGGTAATCTTAGCTCTTATATTTTGTGTACAAATAACTGAGAGATTGGCAAAACAAGGACATGTTGGGTGATTTGCATGCTATTAACCATGAGAGAAAAGGGTGCTAAAAGAGGGGAGAATTTGCAGCTACCTATCTTGTCTTCCAAATTACATTTGAAGAGGATAAGGGAATGACTTTGCTGTACATGGAGTAGAACACAGTTCCAGAGAAGTAGAATTCTCTGTCATACATATCCTTGTGTTAGTCCCTTGAATGTGTATTTATGTCACCACTGGACTTGCAAATCTGTAACAAGTCTGACAGCATGGGGTGCATTGAGGCTGTATTCGTGAGGCAGAGGTTGCCTATTACCAGTCTGTATGATATAGAGAAGAGGGACAAGGTTATGAGTTGGTTAACATAACTTTTATGATTTAGGTTCTTGATTTTCTTATGGAGAAAGCATTGTAGTCATTCTGGTTCTGATATGTGATTGTGCGAGTACATAGTGAAACGGGCAATATACTCAATGTTCATCCTAATGAATGTCAAGTTCAGTGAATGATTACATTCCTGGAAGTAGACGGTAAATGTTTACATATGAGCTGTGTGAGAAAAAAGGACTTACAAGAGTGGATGCATGGGGATTAAAGAGCAGTTTGTTATCAACACAGACTTCCAGATCCTTCACTACAGGATCAATTTTCTGAGTTGTGTTAGCTACAAGGGGAATTACGTTTGTCAAAGAATACTATTACACATTTCTTGACATTTAGTTTTAGTCCAAGGTTGTGACATCAGCAATTCATATTGGATAATCTGTCTTGAAAGAGCATGGCATAATCTTGGGAATTTATGACGGCATTAAGTTTGCAGTCAGCCATAAACCATAAATATTAGCTTTGACATCTATGAAGTTATGCCAAAAAGGATTGTCCCAAAGTCTGAAACCTTGGATATACTATTAGTAACAGATATATTGCAGGAGATAAAGCTACTAACTTTTATTTTCTGGGGTTTAGTTGTGTGACAATGTGTTATCCAAATGGGATTTACATTTAGCTTAAGAGTTTATCTATAATACCTGAGTGCGGGATGGTGATGAGCATCTTAGTGAGTTCTAGGTATAAACATTCTGTAACTAACATTGTATTAGTAATTATAAATTCATCCCTGGTCTGACCCCCATGTCTCTTAAAAACAGAGGCCAACAGTACACATTCCTTAAATAACATGCCCCCTCACATAACGTTTTAGACACCTCGTTACTAACATACCACTCCTACCAAACATACCCCCCATTTAAGATGTACATGATACAGTTATACTGTCTGACCCCATAGAAGTAGTGTTCTTGGACATAGATTACACCATGAGGACTTGCTCTTGGGAGATTTGAGGGAGGATGTAGTTGCAGGTGGTTTACTATCAAAACCTTGAAGTGCCTTCAGTCAAATGGTCATGTCACCAAACTGGAATTCTGAAACTAAAAACATCTTTTTGCCCCTTGTCGAACCATGTTAATATTGACGCTTCAACATTCACTGTTATGGAAATGTGGCCATTGTATTAAATGTGCCATTCAATGTTCGGTGATTTGGTTTACTGTGTTTCCGTTCGATGATTAGCCGTCTTGAAAAGTGTATTTCGATAGTGCACCATTCGACAAAGTGCACTTATGGATTATGATAGTAAATTGATGCAGGTATATGATCTGAGAATATTGGATTAGAAATGAGGGGAAGTTTAAGCTGAATTTAATGTCCTCTGGATCAATGTATGTGATATCATTTACTGTTAGCTTTGCACAGTTTTTTTCATTTTTCTGAGGTTTTTAACATAGTTACATAATTTATTTATTTTATTTTTTTATTTTTATTTTACATTTGTTGACTGGGCTGGTCTAACTGGATATATGTCCATTTTCAGTAGAGGCCTGGGGAGAAAAGTTCTACATAAGCAAAATTTGTAGCAACTTCAGGTACAGATAAGTAAAATTTTAACAAATTTAGGTACAGTACTATTTTAAGATGAAGAATATAAATGTTATATAGCAAAATAGTAATATTAAAGTAGCAGATAAGAAAGCGATTGAACAAAAACAATTATAAAGTAGCACACAATAAGAAAGAGAAATGAAAACACACTAACAAATATAGCAGCTCCAGGTACAATATTTAACAGTGAGTCATCCAATTTAATCCAAATAAGTCTTTGTTTTTATTCTTCATCTGGTTGGCTATTTTCAACTCATATTTAGATTTGGTTGATTTGATCAGGGCCCAGAGCTTCTTAGTTTAGCATGATTGATTTGGGCATTTTGTGAGTTAAATTTATTTTTACATGCAGATTAGTCGCCACATAATCTCTGAATACTGAGATAGTAGAAGTTGCTTCAGGCTTCAATCCTATGATGAATGTGACTGATTTTTGCACTAATCTGACTAGGAAGGAAGTTACAATTGGGGGTAAGCAATGCTGTCCCATACTGGAAGAAGAAAATCCATGACTTTGTCATCCCTAGTTGAGATGTGGACTGACTGGTTCAGAAAGTTTGTTTGATGAAGTCCCAACATTTCTGAGCAGATATGTTTGAAGACATGCAAGTCTCCCAATCTAGGAAGGTATAGTTTAAGCCTCCTAAAGGAATGGTGTTTAGCTTAATAAATAGGCACTCTGTACTAGTTAGGTTGGAGGATTGGTCTGTGGATGTCATGGTGAGTGTCCTATGGTTAACTATGATAAGATAAGTGCAGGATATCTAGGTTGTTATCTTGCCTAATGAGTCTGGTGGTGATTTATTTAAAGAATATGGAAGCACTGCCACCTTTAGTGCCTTTGTTTAATGCAATGAACTTGAATGTGTGATTGGCATTGAAATCTGTATTGATGAAGTATTTTCACTGGTCTTGAACCAGGCTTCTGTGATGGTGTACATATCAATGTCTTGCAAGGTAAGGAGTGCTATAAGTGAATAAAGTTTGCAATCATAATTTCACTTGGCCCATTTCTGAAAGAGGTTAGTGCCTCTTAAGTGTTCAGACCTATACTACAGCATTGAGGATTGAGCCACATTAGTAGCTAGTACTGGATCATTTATTTTTTAATTATAGTTTATTGAGTTGGTAGAATTTACTGATACTATAGCTTTTTTCATTAGGGTTTTGACAAGACATTTTTACAAATTTGGAGAACTTCATATAGATCCCTTGGAGAAACTCTCATAATCTTTATTTATTAGGAAATGCTTGAAATTTATGCTGAATGGTAATGCCCCAGAAGGGATGAGTTTTTGTCTTAATCTATGTAGAAACAAAGATGAAGTATTTTTTAAAAGTGAGAGCATTAGACAGATGTTTTGATATCTTAGACTCTTGGGATGTACTTGTAACTAATATGAACATGCAAATGGAAAAGTAACTTTGTGAATGGGTGAGATAAATGATCTCAGAGCAGGCTGTTTCAGGGGATGAAGCACCACTATAACTGAAAGATTCAGTATAGGAAAGGGGCACATGTATTAAGAAGAATGTGTTAGAAAGTGATGTGCTGGTGGCTGAACCTTGCCAGAGATATCCAAAATGTAGCGCAGTTTGATGAAGAAGAGGAGTAGCTGTATATGGTCGGGATACAGCATATGATAGTGTTCTAAAGTAATGGACATCATGACTTCTGTGGGCCACCTTGATGGGAATGTGATGGAGCAGCTACCACCAGCTTGCCTAACCAGGAAGAGGGTTTGGGACATCTCCTAGTGCAAGCTAGTAGGTATAGGTCCATCACAAAGTAAGCTACCATCTCTTGATAGTACAGAGTTAGGAGTAAATTTGTTGCCAAGTATGGGTATGTCCAAGATGTCACACACATTGCCCACCTAAATTAAGGTTTGGTCTACCCCTACATTCCTAAATTGTTAGTTCCTGGCTATATAGATGATGTTTGCATTCTAACCCTCACCCTTGAATGTGGATGATAATCTTATAAGGAATTGTCAGAAGACACTTTGTCAGAAGACACACTGTCCCTAATAACAGGAGGCATTCTGTACCTGAGAGGGACCCACTTGTTGTAATTTGTTGATAAATCTGCACTGCAATCATGACAAATTATAGTGGGTGTCTATAATTTATCAGTACAATTCTGCAGTTCCAAATTATGTGCATACAAAAGCAGAGGAAGATGCTTTTTGATAAAGATGAAGCCTTCATGGGGTACCATAAGTCTCACGTGCTATCATTCCCCACCCACCAAATCATCACTTAAATAATTAACCTTAATCACATGACTTCATCATCAGTTTCAATATAGTCCTATGCTATGAGAAGCAATGTAAATAATACAATGAAAATAAGAAAAAAAGCACAGAATATATATTACATATAATGTAGTGCTATTAAAGAAATTGGGGTCTATATTAGAACACCGAAAAGACCAAATGTCAAATGGCTTAATATTCGAAAATGCCATTCATCAAAATCACTTTTGTGGGAGGGTGCACCCCCCACACTCCCCGCTAATTATATATATCAACTCAGAGGTCGCACTACATTTAGGAAAGGGCAAATCTTCCGATCTTCACTGTACTGCAATCTCACAAAAATCAACTCGATGAATGACATTTTCAAATGTTCATCTCTTCGACATTTGGTCTTTTCATTGTTCTAATACAGACCTAATAAACTGGTACTCTAAGTATAATAAGGAATACTCAAGCAAGCAGTTAAGTAGAAAAATAAAATTAATATGATAACTCTCAAACAGTGATAATACATACTCTCCATGGAATCCATACTTCATTCTAAAGAATCCATACTCCTTTTACTTAACAAACAAATATCAATTGCTTCTGCAAGATAATGGCAGATTCCCAACTTGGATCTAGTCCTGGTACTTCCTGTTGTAATTCCTGACATTTATGCAGTTTCCTGAGCAATAATGATTTCTAATCTCTTTGCTCTTCACCTGGTTAATACCTACCAAAGTAACTTTTTAAGCTACTATACCTCCAATAAAACCATACCAAAACCTTTCTTAAGTCATCACAAATGGAAACCATCATGATGATGAGCTTAGTATAATTTCCTTTTTTATCTCCTACTGTAACCGATCAATACTTCTCTATTGTTTTTTTCTTCTCCTCTCTGAACCTCAATTATTTTTCTCTGTAATTTTTACTTTTACTTTGTAACTACAAAACTAAATGCAGATGTAAATGAATGCTTTTTCCATTTGTTTTATTTATTTTTTCTTTCTCAACGTAGCATTTTCTAAAGAGCTAACTACCATGTTTTCTTGTCCTCTATAGTAATCCAAGACACAATACAATCTACAAAGTAAAATAATGTAATGCAAATGTCTATGTATTGTGAACACTTGCAACTGATGAATGTAAATTTGGAGCTTTTCTCCCAAGGTCTCAATGAAAAAGGGCACCAAGGGGCCCTTGCCATATGCTTTTTCCAAATCTTCAAATGTCCAATTGGACTCTTTCCTCATCTCTAGTTTCCTCTGAAGTATCTGTCTCACTACAAAAATCAAGTCAGTTGTGCTGCATCCTAATCTGAATCTGAACTGCAGGGATGAACGAAAGAGCTCACATATTTAAAGACTTTGTAGTCCTTTAGAGCTGAGACATTTGTATTTATTTTATCTAGTTGTTTGTTTTATCTCTCTTTCTCTTGCTCATCCCCCTCTTACTTTCTACTACTCTGCATATTCATTGATCAAATACCATCTCCAAAACTTTAATGCAGTGTGACAGGCATTTAATACATCTGTACCATCCAAAGATGTGAATGCCTCCTTTATTCTTGTACACTGAAACTAGTATGCTTATTCTCCAGTCATCTGTGATTGAAAATGCTATAGGTGATAGAAAGGTGGTAGGATGCACACTGTGAGACAGACAAAGAAATGAGAAAATCAGAGCAGAAGCCAAAGTAGCTTCAAATACACAGAAGGTCAAAGACCAGATTAAGGTGGTTCAGGCACATGTGCAAAAAAACAGAAGACAATCTGGTAAAGAAGACAGGAGGAAATGAGGCAGGCGATCAAGCACAGAGCTGGATGGACTGTGTGAGAGAAAACCTTCAACAGTCAGGCATGACTGTCGAAGAAGGTAGGAGAGTGGCATTGAATCAAGAGAGATGGTGACAGCTGACACAACATTTCAACCCCATGTAGACAATAAGAAAAAGAATTGATAATAATGTCTCTGCCTCCAGAACGGAAGGTAATAGGTTCAAAACCAGCAGTCACAGTTAAACTTACACATTCAATATATATAAAATGATCTCAGGTATTACATTGATCCTGGCACAGTAAAATGATTATAATCTATCAAATTAAATACATTGATATGATTTCAGTAAGCATTAATCTATGTTCGACTGAAATATACAGTAAGTACTTATTGGTAATGTGCAACAACATAAATAATCTAAAACTAAGTTAAACATTTTATGCTAATATAATCAGCCTCTAGTTTTAAAAAAAAGTGTTTTTCAAGAAAGATATTTATTCATTATTGGTAATTTATGCTTGAATTCATTATTAAATACATTATTCAATGCATGTTATTCCCATACATTTATTTATAGAATCAGGAACTTAATAATAGCTTTTGATTTGAAGACTTACTGTACAATGAATACTGATAAGCCATTTCTCTTGGTTTAACAGTAATAAACAAAAAACAATGTTAAGTAATTAATATATGCATATCTTTAATTTATTTAAAAGCAAGAGCAGCAAGATACTTGTACTGTCAGGAAATACCATTCTATTTTGATTTTCTGGTTTTGTGATAGTGATCTTCTGCTAAAAGAATGAAAACCAAATGGTGTATGTTGTTGAATGTAATGATGGTTTGCAGCATAACATCATTTGGCTGTACTTCAGTTATCCTAATCAGCAGACTGAATTGTGAAATGCATCAACCATCACCCCCCACATACACACATATAAAAAGAAAAAAGGAATAAAAACTATAAAAAACTATTATAAAAGGGATGACAGATTAGCAACTGCAGGATGTCACTTTCAATTGGGAACATTACTAGAGGAACAGTTTTTAACTCCCAGTGTAGGGTGTAAGACTGGAGAAGTAAATGGGCTATCTTACAACAGACAAATGACTACTTACTATTTCATATCACTGATCCAAAACATAACACAAATATAGTTATCTGAAACACTTTCATTCTGATTTTGAGTGCAAGCAGTTAATTAGCAAAATAATGTCTCCAGTGCAGTGGCCATCTACATTGCAGCAGTTAAAGCATACTATTTATTAACACCATGTATTCATACCTCTCTACTACTTCTTTTGTTGAAGAATTCCATATCAAGCAACCAGTAATGGGAACAATGACACAAATCAGGAGTACCTTTTAAAATTACTGTTTCACGTGTGTGTGTGTGTGTGTGTGTGTGTGTGTGTGTGTGTGTGTGTGTGTGTGTGTGTGTGTGTGTGTGTGTGTGTGTGCATGTGTGCGTGTGGTGTAAAAGAACTATGGAACAAATCTGTACTGACAGGTGCTTGCTGCCCTGCTGTGCAAGACACTTGTGTTGCTGGCTCCAATAGGTAGGGATGGGAGTCCTGAGCTGACATCCATCAATCATGTTTGTTTGCCAAAGCTATAACAGCAGTGTTTGCAAAGAGGTAGGAAAGAGGTGTGCCTTTGTAAGTGTGGTGTGAATGCTATACATTGTGAAATGGAGAGATTAAGAGTAAAATTGTGATTGGCGTAGTCTCTACCAATTTCATTACTGCTTGATTGAAACATATACATTGCATTGTGTTTCTCAGCACATTGCTTAAGTGCCCTGATTGGAATATGATATCACTACTACAGCTGCTGGTACTGGTTTAATACATGTTTATCATGAAGTATGTACATGCCTGTCTGATTTGGGGTAGTTGCAATGGAGAACAGATGAGTGGGAGCATCAGATCGCTTATCAGTGTACCCGACAAGTGTCCCTAATTTTGGCTTTTACTTTTGCTCTGAAATATTACAATCAATAAAGCTTTTTGAAAAAGGTTTTAGATTCACATGAACAAATAATAACATTCATTGCAATTAAAGACTTTTTTCTTCAGAAAATGAATGCTAATTCATGCAGTCTTATTTTGTGAGCTTACTAAATCAGTAGTTTTGCTGTTTTCACAAGTATTTGATTTGCATGTTTTCTCCAGAACTCTGCTGCTGAGAAGATGAGAGATATGCTACAAGTATACAACTAAGACAAACTACATAAAGCTGTAGTAACAGAAATTACTGGCTTGGGTGAGGTCATTGTTAAGAGGAAACTAATGTGAAGCTTAGCATCATTACAGCTGAGTGTGCCTCTGGGCACTTATGCAGTTACCTCCTACTGCACCTCTAGGCATCAGATATTGCCTGTTCATATTAGCATTAATAATTACAAAACCATGCTACATATAAGGTGTCAGAATATTTTATCTTGAAGCATACATGATGACAAACACAATTCTATTGATAGCTGACTTCTCTCAATGTGTACTTGTTAGAATTGTAAGGTGATGACATCATTTTTAAAGGCTCAAGCCACACCCACTAGGAGTTAAAGGAAAACTCCACCTTAAAATTACAAAAATCTACTTTTTCACGCTGCCTCTGTTTTCAGAGTTATTTGAACACTTGAAAAATCACTCTGACTGCTACTTATAGAATTGTAACATGTTTTCTGAAAAATGGCAGTCAATGGGCATTGATATATCAACATTATCTTATTTTTCTTCAAGCTTTTCTCTTTCTCATAATCCATTACATGTCTACTTTATAGAAGTCATGCTAGACATAAGGAAGTAGTGGTGTATTCCCATGCCAGCAACATAAAACAGGATTAGTATCAGTCACTGTCATCTTACATACTGTCTGTATCAGGACTGCTTCTTATATTTCTTGAACGGCCTTCGTGTGTGCCTCTCAGGGTTTGTTTTACAGTATACTGTGGAGTTATACAGCTACAACCAAAACAGTTGTTAAATTGTAAGCCTTTGTTTAAAGTATCTTTTTGTAGTCCAAGATGAATTGACAGCCTCACCCCCTGCCCTTTCGTAAATGTGCCAATACTTTACAAGAATTACAAGAAAAAATATTTTCTGACTTTTCTCTAAATGTCACAGGCATCTTTACTACTACATTCAAGTCATCTTAAAAAATGGAACTCTCTTCCCACTAGCATGCAAAACACATTGTCCAAAGCCTCCTTTAAAAACCTCATTAGGCAACATCTCAAGCAAAGTTGGCAGTGCCATGACTGTTCCCCAGGCTAGTGAAAGCGGATAAAGTACACATACTAAACCTAGACTACTTGATAATAGTTTTCACTCTTACAAACACTGGCTAATGTACAATGTATGTACTGTGCCTGTGTACTATGTATGTATTCTACCTATGTTCCAAATTTCAGCTGTATACCGCAAATCTATTAATTACCTTTATTTTTAAATTAATATTTTCTTGTTTGTTCTCTCCACTGTAACTGCTGATGTGCTGCATACCACTGCAAAAATATGTCTATTGTAATATGTGTGTATACTGATCATGTCTAAATATCTAAATGTATCTGTAATCTTTCTATGTGGAGCTTTTTTCCCTGGACCTCTGCTGAAAAAGTGCCTTTTCGGCTCAGTCGGACACCCCCGGTTAACAAATGTAAAATAAAATAAAAATAAAAAAATAAATAAAATATTAAAATGTAAAGTAGGATAAACAAACATTTAAAGTTTAAAGCTTAACATTTCAATACTGTGATGCTACCTATGTAAATTTGCCAAAAGAGGTGACAACTGCCTTTGAACCATTGACTGATCTAATTGCTCTGTTTTGCTATGAAAAGCATGGCTCATTGTAACCAGCTGTGAATCAGTTAGGTTCTCTTCCTCTTTGCAACAAAGACAATGGTAAACAGTTTCACACCTCCCTGTCTTGTTTGCATCAGCTTGAGCTCCTGACTACAAATTTCTCTGTGTCTGTGGTATGTCATGTAGATGTAGACAAATTCCTCTGCAACTTATGTGAGAAGTTAAGCTTTAAAAAAAGTGGGTGGACTTTCTTTTCCATTGATACCAAAGTGAGGAAATTAAAAGAAGCCAAAAGAACGGGTGCAAGGCCCAAGTCTACTCAGCCAGTACGGACATATGCACAAATTTTTACCAGTGGCAATAGTGAAAAAAGTACTGTATCTAAATCTAGTAAAGAACATAATAGACTAACTTATGACCGTAAAAAGGAAACTGTTTTAAAGGATTTTTTTGGAAAGGACTGCAATTTTGACAAATTGAATGAAGTTCAAGCGAATGATAATTTTACAAAGGTTAAAGGAACTTTAAAAGATACTATCTACATGTTTGGCAAAAAATTGAATGTTATTAATGCTGTTAAACTTGATAATGCCTATTTAGCTCATTGTATTTCTTTGAAAATAGTTCCTATGGGACTAAGGTTTCACAAAATACCTATGGGTATAGATATTACCAACAAAGTGAAACAAGATTTTAATTTGTTATTTGACTCATTTGGAATGTAATTTATGAAGTTATTGATAAAATACAATGATATGAAGTTATGTAAAATGATTAGTGAAGTAGAGAAGATTAATGATATTATTTTACAAGATTTAGCTTTCCCCCAGTGGGAAAAGCTATATTTCAAGCAATTTGAGACAGCAGAATACAGAGCTAAGAAGGCTTTCGATAGGAAAAATAAAAAAATTACAAAGGGACATTGAACAATATAAAAATTAGATATGTATAAATGGGGCAGGGGTCAGTATGAAAAAGATTTTAACAATACTGACAATGACAATATACAATATTCACAAACATCAGATGAAAAAAAATTTTATCAGGTACACAAAAGAGGGAATTACACCAAGTGGACAAAAGGGGAAAAATGGAAAAAGAAAAACTTTCAACTACCCCCAAGGTGGTAGAGAACACCACACCAGTCAATACTGATACAGAAGTCCTTAGTGATACTGTGGAAAATTCTATTATACAGAACTGAGTTATATGGCAGTATAACAACTTTAATATTTTTAATTATAGTGATATACATTTAAACAAAGCACATTGTAGCTTGCTTTCTAAAGGAATGAAATTTATTCCTACTACTCAATTTCATGTTGTTGATTGCTTAAGTGATTTAAGCAATATATTAGGAAGTTAAATTTAGCACTTATGTTTAAAGATAAGAATTCTACTGCTGTTAAACAGGACATATTAAAAAAGAAAAGTAGTTTTATACCCGTAAACAATGTTAACACTCAGATGTATGATAAAATGGTTACTAGGGAAATTTATCAGTTTAATAATAAAATCAAAAAGAAAGTTTAAGAACAATTTAACAAAAGGCGAATTTAGAGCTTTGGAAGAATTAAGATCTAATGATAATATAAGAGTCATGAAACCCGATAAGGGTGGTGGTATTGTGATTTATGATTCATTGGTATACAGTTCCACCATACATGACATACTACACAGTTCAGGAAATTATTCAGTGGCTTCTATGAATGAGGCTCAGATCGCATATAGGAGAATTGACATGTATTTTGAAGAATATCTATTGGAACAAAGGATAACTGAAGAACTGTATAAATTTTTGGTAGTTGAATTTCCATTTATGGCAACCATTGTGGGTGTACCCAAAGTTCATAAGAACATTCTGGATCCCCCGTTCCGGCCAATTATATCTGGAAGTAAATCTAAGACTTTTCCCATAGGAGTATTGATAGACACTATGCTTAAACCAATATATGCAGAGATTAAGCATTTAGTAAAAGACTCATGGGAATTTTTAAAGAATTTTCCATCAAATTTAGATAACAATGACTTATTGTTTACTTCCATAGATGTAGATGACCTGTTCACATGTATACCCCCAATCCAAGGAATTGAGGCTTTTACGAACAGCATTCGAAGGTACACCAAATTTAGTTGGGATAGGATTAGCCTCATCTCTGAATTGATGACTTTAGTACTAGAAAATAATTTTATCTATTATGAAGGAGAAGTATTTAGGCAAACCAAAGGAGTAGCTATGGGGGCAGCTTGTGCCCCCATCTACGCCAATTTGGTAATGTTAGATTGGGAGGAGGAAAACATTTTTAAAAGTGAATATATAGTGAATATAAAATACTATTCACGATTTTTAGATGATATTTATATTTTATGGAATGGGGACCAGAATTCTTTTATGATTTTTATTGAATATCTTAACAGCAGTAGTGATTATTTAAAATTTACTAGTGAATACAACAACTCAGGAGTAGCGTATTTAGACACACTTATAACTAGAGAAGGTGACAACTTTAAGTCCAACATTCATAGGAAAGCCACATTTACTAATTCATATTTAGACTTTCACAGCAACCACCCTAGAAGACTTAAATATAATATTTACAAGGGGCAGTGTATTAGAGCTATTATAATGACATCACAATACACCGATATGTTAGATGAAGTACACTATATTTATAAGTTATTTAAAGAAAGGGGTTATGACCAAGACATGATGTTAGATGTTAATACATATGTTATAAGTGAATGGGGGAACAAATATAAACCTCTGTTGGGTATGAACACAAAACAGAATTTGGAAATGGAAAATAAAATTGTTAGTATAAGAAGTAGGGATAATAACACCTATAATAGGGCTTGTATCATCAAATTTGGTCCCAACAGTAATTATATTAAAGCTATTATGAATCAGAACTGGCATATACTCTTGACAGATCAAGAAATAATTAATATATTAGGACCTAAACCTACATTTGTATACAAAATGGGCAGTAATTTAAAATAATTACTTGAACATGATAACAAAAGATCGAAGAAGGAAATTGGACATACTATCAAATGTGGGGCATGCCATCAATGTTTTGCCATAAATGAACAGAAATATATAATTTTGAATAATATTAATAAAACTAAAATTATATTTAAACATGGCAATTGTAACACCAATATGCTAGTTTATCTTGCAAAATGTATGTCATGCCCATCCTATTATATAGGAAAGACAGAGAGAAAATTCAAAAAAAGAATATACTCTCACCTGTACAGTATTAGAACTAAGGATACTAAAAATGCACTGTGCAAGCATATAATGAGTCAGGGTGAGGACCATTATTTTAAATTTGCTATATTAGAAAATCTGACTACCAATCCTAGAGGTGGTAATATAAAGAATCTATTAACCTATAGGGAGTTGTGGTGGCAGTTGTTAACTGATGCCATCACACCACCCAGACTAAATGAATCTATAACTGTTAAACCCATTTTGGAGTTAGATAGGTGAGGTGTTTAATAATTCCTTCATACAAGCAATTGATATGAAATACTTAGTTTATACGAAATGTATTTTGTGAGTGTAATGATAGTTAGTTGATTTACTTGTGATTTTGCATTTTAACATACCTTTTGTTTAAGGATAATACTAAAAGTTTTTAACATTTCATGTTATTTAATGCCTATATCTTTAAGAGATTTTGGCGACAAGAATTGGTTATTTTAAAAATCTATCATTCATTGCATCAATGGTTCTGATGAAGCTCACTGTGAGCGGGTGAAAGCGCTTAACTTTCATGCATTAAACGTGTTTTTTTAATTATTTTGTGGAGTAGAATCCGTAAATATTAACAGTTGGACATATTGTTGCGAGTGGTTAGCGAAGGTTGCGTTTTGGTTTCGCTGACAGTTTTTTATTTTATTTTACATTCCAAACGCTTATTTCAGTGCTAAATGTATCTGTAATCTTTCTATGTGGAGCTTTTCTCCCTGGGCCTCTGCTGAAAAAGTGCCTTTTCGGCTCAGTCGGACACCCCCGGTTAACAAATGTAAAATAAAATAAAAATAAAAAAATAAATAAAATCTTAAAATGTAAAGTAGGATAAACAAACATTTAAAGTTTAAAGCTTAACATTTCAATACTGTGATGCTACCTATGTAAATTTGCCAAAAGAGGTGACAACTGCTTTTGAACCATTGACTGATCTAATTGCTCTGTTTTGCTATGAAAAGCACAGCTCATTGTAACCAGCTGTGAATCAGTTAGGTTCTCTTCCTCTTTGCAACAAAGACAATGGTAAACAGTTTCACACCTCCCTGTCTTGTTTACATCAGCTTGAGCTCCTGACTACAAATTTATCTGTCTGTGGTATGTCATGCAGATGTAGACAAATTCCTCTTCAACTTATGTGAGAAGTTAAGCTTTAAAAAAAGTGGGTGGACTTTCTTTTCCTTTGATACCAAAGTGAGGAAATTAAAATGTTATAAAGTACAATCAGGTTTCAGATACGTACGCAGTATTGGAATCATACTGGAGGGAGAAAAGCAACCTCATAGTTGAGTTAAACTGTAGGAGAAGGTGGAGTTTTCCTTTAAAGGTACACACTCTTAAGAGCTGTACTGTAAGGAATGAGTACACCACAGCTATAACAGAATAACTATGCAACAATAACCATGTGAGCAACCAGAATAACATTCAAATCAAATATTTTACTGTGCACATTTTAAGAAATGGATCGATTGGCCTAAATTCTGGCCCGACCTGTGTGCTTTTTTTTTTTTTTTTTTTTATTATTATTATTTAGAAATAATTCTTTGGAAATGCTATTCAGACATGAAGAGATATGTGAGGGAACAGTTTTAGTGCACACCAGGCTGTGATTTGTTTGATGTCTATTGTAATGCGAACTTGACTAATTAGTTGAATCTAGTCAAGCTAGAAATGTGAGACTCTAGCCCAGTGAAGGAGGGGAGATGGGAGGAGTAACTTGGCCAGAAATTGAAACTTGCAAAACTGCTCCTTGTAAAAAGTATTTTTATCTCAGTAAGATCTGTAAAAAGATTACATTAATAAAAAGGTCTGTACTTAACAAAGCTATAACTGAGACCTTGAGCTTATCTCTGTCACTGTCACATATTTGCTGTTGACCATATTTCTAGCCCAGGATGATTAAGGATTTTGACCTAAAGGCAAGGAGTAAGCTGGTCTGTTAATTCTGGGATAGCGTCAGTGAACTGAGATCTGGGATAAAAGCTAATATGTGGAGCTGACTCTCCATAAATAATCAAACAATGGTAAAATGTGTCATGGCCTAAATATAACAGAGATTATAACACGCTTATGTAAGATATTAATAAAACATAATAGTCATTTGGCAGAGTCATTCAACAGAGAGGAGAGTAAGCTTATTGGAGACATATAAGGGGACACGGTGGGAAAGGGGGTTAAGTCCTTTACTTACAGATATTTAGATGGTATCAGATGTAAGTGGTGCCTTAATTAATGTTTTACAATTACAAAGTTGAGCTTAAATGGTTTAATCATTGTAATGAGATAGCTTGAAATTGCTAAGATGTTTAATAATGCAGTCAGTTTTAAAATGTGTATGGCTAACATTGTCCATTTTTTTAGTAATTTAAGTTTGCAGTTTTGACAAAATGTGACACAGTCCTATATGAGGTTTTATAGAAAAGCCTTTTTAAACTTAGGACGCAACATTGCCTGTTAGTGTATTTATTTCTTTAACTCCAGGAAAGAATTATTTAATCCAAGTTAATTACCATTTTTTCATGGAGAACATAATGATAATTTTTATAAAACAGTATATAATAAAACTTTGTTTTCCAATCTGTTTCAGATTCGATTGAGTGCATGAAGTGTCCTGAGGATGGCTGGCCTAATGAAAGGCAGAACAAATGTATCAAGAAAGTAATTGAGTTCCTTTCTTATGAAGAACCACTAGGCATAACATTAACTACTGTTTCTGTATTCTCAGCATTGGCTACAGCTATCATCATAGCAATCTTTTTAAAGTACCATCAAACACCTGTTGTCAAGGCCAACAACCGAGAGCTTAGCTATCTGCTTTTATTCAGTCTTATGTTATGCTTCCTCTGTTCTTTAATTTTCATAGGCTGCCCCACACATGTGACATGTATGCTTCAACGAGGTTCATTTGGTATCATCTTTACTTTGTCTATCTCATGTGTTTTAGCTAAAACCATTGTGGTGGTGCTTGCCTTTAATGCTAACAAGCCAAACAGCAACATAAGGAAATTCTGGGGCCCTAGGCTGCCAAAAATTTTAGTTATGCTCTGCACAGCTGTTCAGGTTATAATTTTTGTTTCTTGGTTAATAATTTCTCCTCCATTTCAGGATGAAAATACAACTTCCATAACAGGAAGGATCATCATGGAATGTAATGAAGGTTCACCTGTGGCATTTTGGTTTATGCTGTCTTATATGGGCATTTTAGCCACTGTAAGCCTTGTGGTTGCATTTCTGTCGAGAAAACTCCCAGACAGCTTTAATGAGGCTAAATTTATCACATTCAGTATGGTGGTGTTTGTTAGTGTGTGGATGTCATTCATCCCAGCTTATCTAAGCACAAAAGGAAAGTATATGGTGGCTCTGGAAATATTTGCCATTTTATCCTCAGGGGCTGGACTGCTATTTTGTATATTTGTTCCTAAGTGCTACATTATTCTGTTTAGACCAGAAATGAACACCAGATATAACCTAATGGGGAAGGGGGTGTTTAAAAATGGAAAAGATTAAGGTAAATATTTGTAAACAGTACCTGAACTATAGAAGGAAACCAAGGCATTGAAGAATTAATTTACTTAATTGTAGAATTTTCGTTTTCATGATCAATGACTTTGCATAAGCTGCATTGTACTCAGTCATGCTCATATCCATTTTTTTTCAATTGTAATGCACATCTGGAGCTTTCTTACTTATCACGACGTTTCATAATTGAATGAGATAATAATTCTGTTGTGAAATACCTGTAAAAAAAACTGTTGAGTTTTATTTTTGCCATTTTAACCATTTAGTAATTTCTTTTTGGAGCTTTCATTAAGATTCAAGTTCAAATAGACTGTAAAAACAAAAGCCTGTTTTCCCTGAAACCTCCAGTTCAAGAAGTTAAAAATAAATGAAAAACTTTTCAAAAAAGAAAAGCAATAAAAAGGCCACAACAGCAGAAACTTTAAAATGGAATTTAAAATCCACCTTTGAATTAAAGAAGTCCATAAGACCAGTTCACCTTTCTGTTGATAGATTACTAGCAAAAGCTTCTGCTATCACATTTTAATACTTTAGATGACATGCAACTTAAATATCTAGTATGGAAAATTACATGTTTACTATGACCACACAACTGAATAGTAATGAGATAAGAAAGAATTCCTCCAAACTTGAAGCAGACTACTAGAGCTTGATTTGAGTAACAGTAGAAATAATGGTCAGAATTCAAAGGGATGAGCCATATATGCAAAGTAACACAAGGAGTCATTAAATATCCAAAGCAACATAGGCAGCACTTATGAGTAGCTAACTGTGTTTCTTGCTACATACAAGAGTAGCAAAAAATCTGTATTAGTAGACACATCTGTGCAGAGAAGTTCGCACACAAACATAATGTACAATCACTAAAACTATCATATGCCAGATTGCAAAATCTCATGAGAACTCAAAACATGAACTCACAGACTGATTCATCCCAAAATTAAAGCAGAACGTGCATTAGTTAGACTACATCTGTTATCACATCCTTTGTCAGGGTGGTGCAAAATACTGCATAAAGCTATATTTCTACACAGAGTTTGCAACTGCAAAGGGGGTGAATGGAGTGTATAGGCAGTTGTAAAAGGGGTAACACTGCTGAGGGTCATACAAAAGGACAACATATAGGAGAGGGCTGACAGGCATTGTAGGGGAAATTATCAAATGGAGGTTTGATGCCCATCTCATCAAGGTAGATAATCTCCTCCTACAGCTCATGGATTTGAGTTGCTATGCAGCACTGTTTCCACTATCTGAAAGACAGCCCAGTGGTTATGGTATGACCCAGGGTGAGAAGTCATCTCCCACTTGTTGCAGCTAGCAGAAACTTTATCTGCAGTCATCCCACTCTGCCTTTCATCCTGGTGTCCCCCTCCCTTTAATGTCAATGCCTATCTCTGTTGACTGTGCACTCCTCCACTCAGTATTGTCTTCCTTTTCTTTGTTTGCTGTCTCCTTTACCACTGTGTTCCCCCTTCTTCATCGTGCTACCATACAGCCTGTCAGCTTTGTCTGTCTTCTCCTGCTGCCTAACCTAACCCTTCTTTCCTTCCTTCCCCAACTTACCATCTCTTTATCATGAAAAATGGGCATCTGTCCTGCAAAAGTATATTTAACCCCCCTCCTCCACCTCCATTCTGCTCCTTTCTTGTTTGCTCACCTTTTGTTCTATCCCCCTGATTGCTTCTGCTTTTCATCTCTTTCCTAAGCTCCCATTCCCACCCTTAATTGGATCAAAAGAAAAGATAAACACATCCCACTCATATCCATGCAGGGCTGCCAAACTGGTTATATTTCCTGCACTTACTGTGGAGGGTTGTGAAGAGCGACATCAATTTCCATATATCACATTTGGGTACTACTTCCTGTATAGCAAGGAGTTAAGCTGCCATGTTTCAGAACTATTGAGTACATCCACTGTCAAGCACTACGTTTATCTGTTGTTTACTAGCTTAACCCATGACTGCACAGCAAACTTCAGAACAAATCATATCATCAAGTTTACTGATGACACCACAGTCATGGGTTTCATCAGGAGAGAGGACAAGAATGCATACAGAGACAAGGTTAACACTCTGATTGTCTGGTGTGCAAGAAACAACCTTGACCTGAATGTAAGTAAAACAAAAGAGATCATTGTAGACTACAGGAAGAGGCAAACACCCCATACACTGCTCCTGATCAATGGAGAGATGGTGGAAAAGGGTAAGCAGTACCACATTCCCGAGTTCATATCTCTGATGATCTCTCTTGGGCCAGGAACACCTGCCACATCATGAAATAAAGTACACCAATGTCTTCACTTTTTCAGAGGAGTCAAAAAAGTGAATACCACTGTCAGCATTTTCCACCTTCTACAGAGCAGCAATTGAAAGCATCCTAACATCCAGTTTTTGGTATAGAATGGGAGTTGTTTGGTCACAGATAAGAAATCCCTGTAGAGAGTGGTGAGAGTTACTGATAGGATAACTGGCACTAGTCTGCCACAATCCGGGATCTTTATATATCGAGGAGCCTAAAGATAGCCATCAAAATACTAAATGACTCAATTAATCCTGCAGTCTTTTTATGAGCCTGTCATTTGGTAAAAGGCACCCCAGTATTCTATGTGTGACAACTAGACTAGATTCAAAGACTGTTTTTATCCAAAGGTGATCAGATTTCTTAACTCCAACATTAGGTCTGATCATTGACAGGCCAAGGTGTTGGGACATCCCATTCACTGTGAGATTTTATTTTATCTATTATTTATTAAGCTCAGCCAACCATTATAATTTATACTACTAACTCAACTGCAATATTTTTTCTTCAGCTACTACTGCTATGTGCTTGTTCACCCATAATGTAGTACATGGTTCATGTGCAATACTATTACCTGAACATTGCTGCTAGATGTGTGTTTTTAGTATCTTGACAAATGTGTGTTTCTAGGAATATATGTCATTATATACTTGTGTACAGTTGATTTATAAGATGGTGGTAGTATTATTATATGTTGTTTTAAAATGTCTTTCTATATATGTGATTTCTTTTTTGTCTATCATACGATGAGCTGATTACATGGAATCTCATTTAATCTACACTTGTGTAGAGCTAAATGACAATAAAGTTACTTTTGACTTTGACTTTTTGACTTTACTTATTTTAGCCTTGGTTAGCACCAGCCACTCACATGAGCTGAGCATTGTTGTGCAGTATTTGGCACATACAACATTGGGTATAGCTGACATGATTTTAGGACTTCCCTTGTGAAGCATTACACTGACAACTATGCCAGTGTATAATGGATTAGCCCCCAGGTAGTTTCCTGAAGAATCATTACCGAGTTTCTCATTCTTTCATTTTGCAAGTGTCTGATATCAAACTCTTTCTGTTTTTCTGACGTTTACTCATCAGTAACTTATTTATCCCCGCGGTTGGGAGGGCATTCGAAAGACATGCGTAAATGGGCGTGCCTTTGTTGAAGGTTGAACGTCGAGCTGGCACCTCGGTGTTCGTGAAAATCTACTGTCAATCATTAGCGGACCGGAGTTCCGCTGTGGCGATCCCTAACCAGGAAAAGCTGAAAGACAACAACAACTCATTAGTAACTTATTTAATCCACTTAAGATGTATGTCCCTCATATGTATGGATTTAATATCACTGGTACTTAATGTATGCCAAATTATATTAATTTTGTAAAATATATTATTAATTTCAAAAAGGTAATCAATTTTACTTTTTAATTTCAAATTTTAAGAATTAGAGCAGGGATCATGTCATTTTTTTACAACCTGTTTCCATGAATGTTGTCAAGTTGGAGCTTATAGAAAGAATTACAGCTACAGAGAATATCATTGCTGTCATAGTCTTGTGAGGAATATAAATTTGATATTTGTGATCCATGCTGTATGGACAGTCTAGGTGAAAACAAGCCAGAATATTTGAGTGATACACTTGTGTTGCTTGAAATGAGGTAGCAGTTTATTTGTATTTTTTTTTCATTTCAAATAGTGCCTTTTTTAGGCAAGGCTCAAAAGACAAACCCACAACTGTAAATAGCACAAGTAACCAAAAACCAAGGGTAATGCTACTCAATGCCAGAAGTCTAAACCTCAAAATGCATGCACTCGAGGCACTCCTCAGTATGGAGAACATCAATATCTGTGCAGTAACAGAAACCCAGTTTAAGGCTCCAGAGAGCACCCCAGCACTACCAGGCTATAACTCATACCATACATTTTGGCCACAGAACCCAAACCGAAACACAAAAGGCAGGGTGTATCCATATTCATCAAGGATACCCACACCTCCAGGTTAGTGGCCCAGCACGATGCCTCAGAGATCATTCATGTGCAACTAACAACAGGTAAAGATGCAATTCAAATTGTAGCTTGCTACAGATCACCCACCATGACCCAGGACCCCCATTCCGCATTTCTGGAGACACTGGAAAATATGAAGGTTCTACCAAATGCCCTAATATTGGGTGATTTCAATTACCCAAACATTAACTGGGAAAACTACTCAAGTACTAACTCCCTTGCCTAATGCTTCCTAGAATTTATAAACTCGAACACCCTGGATCAACTGGTCAACACCCCCACCAGAGGTGACAACTTATTGGACCTGGTCATCACCAACATAGACGACCGGTGTTCCACACAGGAGGTCAACACCTTGCTGGTTAGATCAGACTATAGACAAATCACTCTGGATAACCACATTCTGCCCCCACCCCCAATCAAGGAAACCACCATGAAAAACTTTTCAAAAGCAAACCTCACGTTACTTAAGACTGAGGTGGAAAGGTTCACAGCCTCCATGCTAAAGGACAATGCTGTCCAAGCTGCTGAATTGCTTACAAAGGCACTCTATGAGCACCTGCAAGAATGCATGGATTGTGCTATGCCAAGCAAAACCAAGACTCACTCCTCCAAGAAAAGGAAACCAGTCTGGTGGACCCCTACCATAAACGAGCTATAGAATAGAAGGAGGAAACTAGTACAGAAAAGAGTAAAATCCCAAGAAGGAAAGACATCCCTGATCATTATCAGAAATAAACTACGATTCCTCATAAAATCATCCAAGGCTAGCTTCGAAAGAAAAATTTCCAAGGACTCCAAAGATAACCACAAAGTGTTCTTTACCTATGTCAAGAACCTAAGTGGAAACTCTCAGATCTGCTCTGAATTAGTGCACAATGGCACAAAATACACTAAGCCAACTGATATCGCCAACATTCTGGCAGACAGGTTTAGTGCAAACTTCACCCCCTAAAGGGCCCATAACCATACCAGAAGAATGTACAGCCCCAGCAGTCACTGACACACAGGTTAAAACAGCCCTATCCAAAGCCAAAACCACAGCTTCAATGGGACTGGACTGTGTCCCAGGCTGTGTCTTACATGAGCTCCAAAACGAACTAACCCCTCACCTAAACACATTGTTCAAACTCAGCTCCTCTACAGGCTATGTACCCATAGGGTGGTGCACAGCAGCAGTTATCCCATTCCACAAAGGTGGAGCCACAGTGGAACCTGGGAACTATCGCCCTATAAGCCTGACTAGCCTGGTCTGCAAGGCTGTGGAGCGCATCATCATGGAACTCATTAACAGAGATATTGGGAACCTCCAAACATTGGACCCTACCCAGTTACCTCCAAACATTGGACCGTACCCAGTTTGGCTTTGTTAAGGGCAGATCATGCCTCCTAAACCTGGTGGACTTCTTTGAGACAGTTGGCAAGGCTTTAGATGAGGGAAAGGAGGTCCACACAGCCTACCTAGACCTTGCAAAGGCTTTTGACACCATTCCCCATTCTGGTATTATAGACAAGCTCACCAGCCTGAACATAAACCCCTACATCACAAGATGGGTTGCTAATTGGCTCATGGATAGAACCCGCAAGGTGAGAGTTTCAGGTTCTAGGTCCGACTCTAAACCAGTTACAAGTGGCGTCCCCAGGGCTCAGTCTTGGTACCCCTCCTGTTAAGTATATACTTCTCAGAGGTACAGGCAAGAACAGGAGGACTATGGTTGACCAAGTTCGCAGACGACTGCAAACTGGGGGCCATAATTGACTGTCCAGTTGATACAGACATTCTACAGAAGGTTTTCACTGAGACGGATACCTGGTGTCAAAATCATGGCCTCAAGCTAAATGCCAAAAGGTGCATAGTCATCCCCATTGGAAAAAAACAAAGTACCCATGAACTATAAATACAGAAAATATAATAAGGGATCTGGGGACCCAAGTAGACAGTAATCTCTCCTTTGATAATCATATCGCCAAAGTGGTTAGAAAATCCTTATATGTAACCCACCTATTGTGCCCCTCTACTCATCACTCATCAGACCCATCATAGAGTACAACGCCCCATTTGGGATGTACCTTACAAGACACCTGCAACAGCTAGGAAGACCACAGAAGTAACTTACCAAGAGGATTACTGGCCTCAAGCAGATGCTCTATGCAGCCCATCTGAAGAAACTCCAGCTGTACTCAGTTGCATACCGCTTACTCAGTGGTGATCTCTGCCTGACATACAAGGCCATGTCCAACCCAGAATTAATGGACATGCTCCACCTAAAAAAAAAATCCCAGAGAGCCACACACTCTAGGGATCTAAACCTCACCACAATGATAAATAGGAAGTGCTGGAGGGGTAGATTCCTGTCCCAGAGACTCTCCATGCTTTGGAACAGTATTCCAATCTACATTAGGCGGAGCACCTCACTAACACTCTTCAAGAGAAACTTTGATGAGTGGATGGGAAACAGAAAGTTTTCCCCGGGGATCACTGCAGTGGCACTGTTGGACAGAGGCACAGAACTAATCTAAGGGGGCGGCGAAAGCCAACACATTCTGGGTAGGCTTATAGATGCCCTCGGGCAGATAGCTTAGTACGTACCAATGAACTTAAGAGGGCAATACTACAAATGGGGGCAAGAATAACTGTTGATGGCTGTGATTTCCCCCTTCTCCATGTCTGCATGACCATGGAGATATCATTTTAAATAAGAGGGTATAGGGGTGCAAATAGGTTGCCCATTGCAAAAACACAGATTTATTTGTTGTTTCTGTTATTTTTCAATTATATTATTTTTAACTGCATTTCATTGTTTTGATGTGTTTGCTTCCTTACTCTGAATTCAGTTGTTTGGCATTCAATTGTATGACACATATCTTGAAAGAAAGCAGGCAAAGGAGACACCACAAGTAAAGAAGAAAATCTTACTGATAAGTTATGGAAAGAAAAGAGTAGACTGGTAGATAATGGAGGGAATCTAGTACAGATTTTTATCAGATTATGAAGATAGAGGAAGAGGATGAAGACATTTCAGGACAGGCTGTGTTAATAACAATAAAGTTAAGAAGACAACCTAAATAAAGATGGAATCTGGCTTAAGTTTAATAACATGATTTAGAATGAGCTGGTTCTAGAATTTTTCACTAAATTCTTGCTTGACCTTACAACCTTCCTATATAAACTTACCCAGTACAAATGTTTTCACAATATTGCTGGCACACAGAAGAAAACCCTATGAATTAATACTAGAAACTGTATCTCCTTCCACACTCTCCACTAAAATTAACTTACTCAGATAAGTGCACATCATTTTTATTTTCCACCTCCCCATTCATCCCAACTTCATTCCTGTCTATCCACCTACCCTACTTGGCTCATCACTTTTCACCACTTGATCTTCCTTCTTTACAATTAGCAATTTTACACCCTTCCACCATCACTGTAACTATAACTGCACATATTGTAAAACAATACTACTGACTGTATTTTCTCATGGTATGTATGTTCATCTTACTATATGTGTGGCATCTACTGTTTAATATAATGTACCTGACCCACACATTCCTTCTAAATGGCTACTACAATTTTTATTTGATCTGTTGTCACCCTGGCTCAACCTGAAAAGGTCCGTTTAGATCAGTGTGCTATGCCAGGTGACAAAGAAAATACATACATTTTAGATACTATGATAAAGAGTAACAGATTGGTATTTTCCATGTATAAAACTTATTTTAAGAAATGAAAAACATGGAAGAAATGTTAAGTTGGAGTTGAGACATTGTAAAACATACTTAAAATACTAGGAAAAGACAGAAAATAAATAATTTACAGCAAAAGAATTTATTTTATTTTATTTTTATTTATTTTACATTTGTTGATCGGGATAGTCCAACTGGATTCATGTCCATTTTCAGCAGAGGCCCGGGGAGAAAAGCTCCAAGGTAAGCAGATACAATAAAAACAATGAAAACATATTACAAATGTGGTATAGACAAAGAATACATAAGCAAACATGAATAGACAAGTTCAACAGGTTAGAGTTACTCCCTGGTGACAGTCAGGGGTAAATTCAACAGTAATCTGAATAATAGATTTTTTGATGAGTTAGCCAGGTTTGTTGCAGTGGTAAAGCCAGTTTAGTGCCATATGTTGTATGAGTCTAGTTTTAAATTGACCTAAGGAGGAGAGCAAAGTAATATGAGCTGGAAGAAAATTCAGCTTAATTTAATTTTATTGGTAGACCTTTATAAATAGGGAGAGTGAGAATAGAGCTGAGAACTTTGAAGGTGTATGACATGTTTTAATAAGAAAACAACATTTAATAGGTTGACTCGTAAGTTTATTATGAGTCATTTACAGGCAGCAAATGTGGGCAGTCGTTGATGTAGATAATTGGAAATATGTGTAAGATAGCTTTGGCTTATGGAATAATAAATGAATGGGTGATGCCTGACATTGTACAGATCATCAGAGAGTTGTGCCAGGGTGTTCATGACACAGCAGTCATCAGCTGATATTTGGGGGATAAGACTTTAGCAGTATAGAGAAAGGACAGGAAAGAAGGAAGGGACTTGTTTATGTGAATAATGTTGCAGACTGTCAAGAGATCAAAGGAGAAACACAGAATGATTTAGAGTAGGATGAGCTGTATGAGGAGATATTGGGGGCAAAATGTATTTATAACAGGTCATGTATTATTCATTCTGGCAGTGAGAAGGAACACATATTTTCCTTGCCTGTGAAAAGTAGGAAAATATATGAAGAGTGCATTTATGAGAAGTTATGGTATACGTAAACTTGGTATGAGCTTTGCAGAAGCTAGAGATGGTGTTTGGAAGATTGAAAGGGAAATGCTAGGGGAATACAGCCAGTAGCCAAATTCACAGACACCCTGTGCAGTGTGTAGTAGAGAGACTCACTCTTTTGTTAGTCATTGTACCATTGAAGCACTCACGCCACTATACCACAAGTACCAGCATGATTCTATATTAGTCCACGTGAGTGTTAATGACTTGAGACACACTTCTCTGGGCTATACGAAGAGAGGCATTGTTGATCTCTCTGAATATGTGTCTCAGGAAGGTATGTGCCTTGCACTGAGCAGCATTCTACCTTCACTGAGGATGATGCCATAGTATGAACAAAGAAAATATCCGCCACGGAATCCAGACACCAAACAGTAGTTGTTTAAAAATGTATAAATCTTTTATTCCACACGAAAGACAAAAGAATATCCACAAGCGCTTTCACCCGGATGTTCCGAGCTTTCTCAAGTAGCTCTTCTGCTTTCACGCAACTGTTTAAATAGTTGCTAGGCTCCAATTAAGCCCCATAACTCATGTTTAATTAAACAATTGTCACAAATAAATAGGACTCTTATAAATCAATATTAAAAAACTAACAGTCAGTTACCATTGTTGTTCTCTCTATTATTATTATTATTATTCTATTATTGTTATTATCCTAAGATCCTAAGATCCTAAATATAACTAGTTTAATCAGTGTGATTACACATCTTAAAATGGTTGATATGTTTAACAGTACAACCAAATTTTGACCAAAACAAATCCATTGATGTAAGCCTTACAGTTGCATTTATGTCCAGGAAGTTCCCTAACAGCTTTAAAAAGACTAAATATATCACATTCAGTGTGCTGGTATTTGTTAATGTGTGGATGTAATTTATCCCAAACTTTCTAAGCACCAAAGGGAAGTATATGGTGGCTGTGGAAATATTTGTCATTGTATCTTCAGGGGCAGGACTGCTGTTTTGAATATTTCTTCCTAAGTTCTATATTATTTGCTTAGACCATACATAAATACCAGAGCCTATCAAATGATGAAGGGGGTATTTAGTAAATTCCTGAAATATAAGTAATGGAACCAATTGTGTACTTGTTATTAGACAAGAGCAAGAGTCATGCATAGAACATTTATCTTAGTTCATTTTAGAACTGACTTTTTCATGATGGCTGCCTGCAAGTAAGATGTGTTGTAGTTGTTTATATTCAATTTGCTTCTCTGTATACTAAGTATTTTTTCAACTGCAATGCACATGTGGAGTTCTCTCAGGAGAGAAGCTAAGGTGGGGTGAAGGGGGCAGTCATCCTGAGTGCAAGATGTTAATATTTTATTTATTTATTTTATTTTACATTTGTTGACCAGGCTAGTCTAACTGGATATATGTCCATTTTCAGTAGAGGCCCAGGGAGAAAAGCTCCAAACTTTAAACTAAATGTACAGAAAAAAAGGGCAATAAAACAGCTTAAACTAAAACATATAAATTATGCTAATACATTCATGCTATGGGCTATCATAATAAAAAAAAAACTAACATCAAAGCAGTAAAGGTACATAACATTTAAGATAACAATGCAATATTTACAGTAGGCTAACATAGTAGAACATAGTATTAAGAGAAGAAAAAGTTGTATGAAGGTTAGGGCATATAATAGTTTTAGAAGCTCAACAGAGGTGTATAGGTCAATATATGATTTGCAAAAAAGTATGGAGGAGATGGAAGACTCCTTATTATACCTGTTCAGACAAGACATAGTTAGGATACATACAAGTAGATACTGGGAGTGGCAGGAGCTGGAATAGTTTTCAGTAATGAACCAAGGGGAGATTAGTAAAAAAGGAGTACGATGTTAAATAGGTGAAGGTTTTATCATCCTGATAGGAGGATGGGGGAAGGGAAATAGTAAAATATGTTTTTTTCTTTCTTTTTCTTTCTTTCTTTCTTTCTTTCTTTCTTTCTTTCTTTCTTTCTTTCTTTCTTTCTTTCTTTCTTTCTTTCTTTCTTTCCTGCTCATGCAGATGTGAGACTGGGATATAGAGGAACTGGTGTTTTTCCTTAGAAGAGAAGGTAGGACTGCAGTATGAGAGAGCAGCCTTTTTTTTGCTTTTCAAATTAGTGTTGGGGGAATCCAACTAAGATCCAGATTGGACAGTAGCACCAGATGAACTAGCTAGGCCTCTGTTCTTACTTATCTTGAAGTTCCAACTTCCACTGTTGACTGAGATTATAATTTTGTTGTAGAATTTCTATAAATGACTGCTGGGTTTTATTTGTACCATTTCAGGCCTTTAATTATTTTGTTCCCAGTCATTTGTTAAGGTAGAGGATCAAAGAGATGGTGAAATAAAAGCCTTTATTACTCACACTTCCAGTTCATGACATTAAACATAAAAGAAAATAAATATTTCAGAAGCAGAAAAAAAAGATAAAAGAGCCACAGCAGCAGAAAACCTAAAACAGAATGTTAACATTCTTGAATGGATTCGAAGGTGGCCTTAAGACTGATATAGCTTTCTAATGAAAAATTACCGTCCAAAACATCAGTTATCAAATCTGATCTCAAACTAGCTAGGCCTCTGTTCTTACTTATCTTGAAGTTCCAACTTCCACTGTTGACTGAGATTATAATTTTGTTGTAGAATTTCTATAAATGACTGCTGGGTTTTATTTGTACCATTTCAGGCCTTTAATTATTTTGTTCCCAGTCATTTGTTAAGGTAGAGGATCAAAGAGATGGTGAAATAAAAGCCTTTATTACTCACACTTCCAGTTCATGACATTAAACATAAAAGAAAATAAATATTTCAGAAGCAGAAAAAAGATAAAAGAGCCACAGCAGCAGAAAACCTAAAACAGAATGTTAACATTCTTGAATGGATTCGAAGGTGGCCTTAAGACTGATATAGCTTTCTAATGAAAAATTACCGTCCAAAACATCAGTTATCAAATCTGATCTCAAACTAGCTAGGCCTCTGTTCTTACTTATCTTGAAGTTCCAACTTCCACTGTTGACTGAGATTATAATTTTGTTGTAGAATTTCTATAAATGACTGCTGGGTTTTATTTGTACCATTTCAGGCATTTAATTATTTTGTTCCCAGTCATTTGTTAAGGTAGAGGATCAAAGAGATGGTGAAATAAAAGCCTTTATTACTCACACTTCCAGTTCATGACATTAAACATAAAAGAAAATAAATATTTCAGAAGCAGAAAAAAAAGATAAAAGAGCCACAGCAGCAGAAAACCTAAAACAGAATGTTAACATTCTTGAATGGATTCAAAGGTGGCCTTAAGACTGATATAGCTTTCTAATGAAAAATTACCGTCCAAAACATCAGTTATCAAATCTGATCTCAATAATTTGGATGAAATGCAAACTGGATTTCTAGTGTGGAAGATGATATCAGTAATATGACCAAGAAACTGGATAGCAAAGACAAAGAACTCCACCTAATGCGAGTCATAATATTGGATCTTGAATTAAAAAGCAGTAGAAATAATAGCTGAAATTCAATGTGATGCTTCACAGCTACATAGTGACAAAAGGAGTCAGTAAATATTCAAAAATAATACAGGCAGGCAGAACTTATGGGCAGCAAGCTATATGTCAGGATACATAAAGAGCAGCACAGCAACTATACCAGACAACACATCTGCATAGTGAAACTCATACAAACACTTTGCAAAATCAATAGAGTAATGTGAGGATTTATGTGAGTCAAAAACATAACAAATCTGAGAGCAATTCATCTCAAAAACAAAGCAGTACATGCATTAACTATGCTGAACATGTTGTTGCATCCCTAGCACAAAGCTATGCACATAGCTACATTATTACACATTACTTTGAGCTGGAAAGGTGAGGAAAGGGGTGTATGGAAAATAGTAAAAGTGGATAGCAAAAAAGCAGAAGACCACAAAAAGACAACAAATATAAGTCTGCAGTTTGGGGTAAGGCAGGGTAACACCTTTTGTTTTAGGGACAGGCTGCATGTTTTGCTTTATATAGAGGGAAGACAATAGCTGAACGGTAAAGGGGAATGCAGGGTAGGATAATGTGCAAGTGTGGACAGGCGCACACAGAACTCCACAGGCAGAGATACATTTGCACACAATTGGGTAGGGAGACATGGGACGGATGAAGGCAAACCGAGTGTAGGTAAATGCTAATGGGTTGGATAACACACAGACTATGGTGGATGAAACCAGCGGAAGGAGGTACAGCAGTGTGGCATTTGCTACTAAGGGTCAGAGAGATAGTACAGTGATCCAATGCCCTGTGATGGATCAGGTTGGATGTTGAAATGGGCCATATCCTCCTCTTTTGGCCTGATGGTAGGACCTGGCTGGTGAGCAAAATCTGCTATTTACATCCAGGCCATATACAAGTCCATTACTCTCTACACTGCTGCATCCATCACCTTCTCTGATTGCAACTAGGCCTTGTCAGACAATGATGGCACATTACCTACTAGTGAAGGGCCAAGACCAAACTTCCAACTTCATTACCAACATGTTTCTCAGCAACAGCTAGTGTAGGAAAGGCCATGGTTAAATTGCCCGCTGAACAAGTCTATCACCTATAAAGGCAGTAAAGAGATATTAATGGGAAGTTTGCCATAAATTCATCTATATTGACAATGGAATTAATAGATTTAAATACACAGCAATATTTGCAAAGGGATCATAGCTGAACACAAGTCTCTCCTGCTTCTTGTGATAAGCAACACAGTTAGTTTTAGATTATACTCATGCTGAAAGAGAAATGGCAAATCTGGGAGCTGTGATAAGTGTAAGGTAAGACTGTAGAACAACAGAGAGTGCCATACATACCTCCACTTGATGCATAAGAGACAAAGGCAAGCGTGTATCCCATGTGCATTCATTAATATGCCCACACAATAAATAACCCAGTTGCATATAGTGACACAGCAGACAGTGTGCAGCACTGTAAGATGGGATAGTATAATCCCACCCCATAAATGTTCAATGCAGAAACCCATTTAACATGTAGGTGGAAGATTCCATTAAATGTCAACACCACCTCCACCTGACATTGAAAACGCACAGTTCCTAAACTGATCTTGTCAATTACTTGACAGTAGCAAGAAGAGTCCCAAATGCAAAATGAAATAAAAAAAATTACAAAACTGTCATTTTACAGTGCATTTCTTTTCAATGTTGCTTATTCTTGGCTTCACAGACATTGAAATTATCAGTGTTTCTGCACTATGGGTCATCATAATAATGCTTCTGTTGTACCCTCACCCACCATTGTGGTGATGCCCAAGGCCCAGCCAGATCATAGCAGGCATCAGGCTTTTGAACTCAGTATAAATGGGCACAGTAGGTGCTCCCTGAACTGTCTATAAAGGACAGAGGGCATGATATTGCTCTCCTTTATGCACCGTGCCTGTAGTCTTCAGTGGGGACCAGCAAAAGCTGCAGTTCTACTGAATTTCCTCTTACAATGGTATCACTTTCACTGGGAAAGAAATGGTAGCCCATGAATCACACTTAAAATGTGATTTGTAAGTCATGTGTATTGCAACGTGTAGCTGCAAAATAGTGCAATGCACATACTTGTACAGATCTCCAGTGAGCATTAAATCATGAGGCTGTCAGTGGAGAACATGGTCAACTGCCCTTTAAGACACAGATGTGCATCATAAAAATAAAATAATTTATAGACATTTATGTATCTTGACATCATTTCTCCATGTGCCATACAAAATGGGGTAAAAAGTTCATTGTATTAGAGGAATGTTGCCTTTTTTATATTAGTTTGCCCAAATCTGGGAAGCAATGTCTGATATGAGGGCTACAGTATTAGGTAGAAAAGCTGAATATTCTGAAATTATTGGCAGTTTTTAGGAGGAAAACAGTGCACTGAAAGTGCATGGTCAGCTGTTTTTCTCTTTTTTTTTCTCGGGATGTGCATCTTTGTACTGAATTTCATATTGTAAAAGGCTAGCTTTATGAATAGCTGTGCTTGCGTGTGTATATTCTGTGTAGACTGTTCTAGCAACAAGTAACCCATACTATCAAAAAAAACCTGTCACTTCACATACCTATCACTATATTTGGTGAGGGTATGGCCTCTTTAAACCATATTATGGCCTATGGAGGTGAATACCGAGGTCCACACAGGCTAAACATTAATATATCCCTACCTATATTAGGGTGTGACCATGCCACTTGCATTAACCAGGATGCCATTTAATGCTATCAGAAGAGGTAACTGTATTACCTTTTACTTACCTTTTGGCCCTAACATATTGGATGAGCCCTGTGCTGATGCCTTTGTTCAAATGCTGAAAAGTACACCTTCTGTATGTATTCTCATGGGATCACTACCATATACCGAATGTTCAAAGTACCAACGCCCAAAATCACGAGACGGACGTACCGAACGTGCAAATTACCTAAAGTAGTAAATTCCAAAAGCTGACTATCTCGATATAAACAACCTATTAGTGTGTTGTAAAGTAGCGTATAAAAGGTATAGTATACCTTGCATATGGTGTATGGCAATAAATGAGGATACAATGTTTGACAACAGCTATAGTGCACCCGGAGATATTGGCAAACTCTACACTCGAGTTTAGTCTCAGCAAATGAAGGATTTACTGGTTATTGAAGGATATGTATATCACCTAGAAAAGAAAACGTATCCCCGGCATTACTGGTGCTGTAAGCTGAAACATACTGAAAGCTGTAAAGGTAGAACGGTAATGTTGTGTTTATCAGAGGGTGAACAGTTGTTAAAGAGTACGCCTCACAATCACTGTGGAGATCCGTTTGAAGTAGAGAAATATAAACTCTGCGGTACACTTAAACAGAAAGCAAGTATATCTAGAGATGCGCCTTGCATGTTACTGGAAGATGCTATGGCATCAACATCTTTAGAATGTGTGGCAAGTCTACCGAACAAAAAAGCGCTTTTACAGCAAATTAGGCGAGTAAGAAATAAAGTTGGGAGTGATCTGTACATGCCTAGTTTGACATTAGAAGATTTAGATCTCACCATGTTTCCCTTTCAGAGTGGTAGTTTTATTGAGAAGCACTTGGTAGATGAAGTGTCTCGCAACACTGCTGTAGTGTTTAGCACTGTTACTAATATACCTGATTTAAGTGTAGCAAGTATATGGTTAATGGATGGAACGTATTTTTCTAAAGGTGCGCTTTGCAGACAATTGTACAGTATTCATGGCATAGTCAAATATGCCGGCTTCAGTAAGTCTGTGCCGTTGCTCTATTGTTTAATGCCGAAAAAGTCATTAAGGGCATATAATATGATGTGGCACTGTGTACTATACTTATTCTCTGTACATGAATTTCGATTAACTGTACAATACATCCTATGTGATTTTGAAGTAGCTGCTTTAAAAAGCATTACATTGAACTTTTCAGATATTACATCAAAGGGTTGCTTGTTTCACTTCGAACATAACGTTTGGAGAAAAGTGCAGCAACATGGGCTGGGCTCACTTCACAATTCAAATCATTAATTTCAGTTGGCGGTGAAGTGTTTAGTTGGGCTAGCATTTCTGCCTGAAATAGAGGTCATACCAACATTTACTGCCTTAAAAGAGACATTTCCAGATGAGGGAAAGGAAATTGTACGTTACTTTTCTGACTGGTACGTGTTTGGCAAAATTAGAAAATTTGCTACACGATCAAATACTATAACACGTTTTCCACCTCTGTTTCCTATCAAATTTTGGAATGTGTATGAGTTAAATAGGCTATTCCTTCCACGTACACAGAACTTGGTGGAAGCTTGGCATTGCCGATTGAAATGTTTAATTGGAAGTAAAACAAGTGATTTGTCTGTATTAATGAGTGCTTTGGCAAAGGAGCAAAACCGAGTTGATGGATTACGTGAACGTTTGTTAGCAGGTTGTCCTTGCTCTCTTAAACGAAAGAAATTGGTTCAGCGGCATAGCCAGTTTCAGCATATTCTGGACAATGAAAATAGCTACTCATCTACAGAATTGGTAAGAGCAATAGCTCGTTTATTAAAGATGTGAGACATGTACTTTGTCGTACCTTCACACACTACCTGGTGTACCAGTTGATATGGGCTGACTAATATTTTTCATGTTTCTTGAACACTTGGTGTGTTGCCACGTTGTGGAATGGATTGTGGAAGAGATTTATTGATATTTATACGTGTGAATAGGTGTTATATAGCGTTGCGTGTGCTATTTTATGGTTAAGGGTTTTTCTTTTCAGTTGAAATGTTTCACAGGGTGTCTTACACTATGGCTGATGTCAGAGTTGTTTCATTCGGTATTTTGGTCTTTCGTGAGTTTGAAACTCGGGATTCGGTAATTTCGGTAATCTGCACTTTAGGTACTTTCGTCTCGCGATTTTGGGCGTCGGTACTTTGAACATTCGGGATATAGTAGTGATCCCATTCTCATATATGTCCTTACATCAGTCATATGGCATACCACCACTGAAGTCACTGTGAATATAGTATGGCATAACTATGTTATCCCTTTTTCTGTAGCTCTTACCTTATCAGTCGCTGTGGGATACAGTCTATTGCTCTATGTCTTTGTGTTCCCAAGTCTCTGTATAAATGGAAGACAAAGTGAATAGTAAAAGCTGGGCAGTTTCAGCCTTGATGAAAATAACATCCTGCTACAAGCATTTAGGACACATAGACAGTGTCTATTAAGGAGATATGGAGCTGATTAGCCTTTTTAGCACCAGATATAGAATCCAGTGACCCATGACATAAGCATTGTTGGGATGCCACAATCACACATTACAGCACTGATATCAACTTATCATTAACATGCATTGCTGTGTCATGTCTCAGTAAAGGCATGTTCCTGAGCAATACTCTTTCTGTGGCTGTGGGATCAGATGTGTGTGCTGCATTTCATTTGGTTATACCCAGCACTGTGCAGTCCTACAGGGCTGCCCATTGCAGTAAAATTTGCAAGTCACAATTAGCCCTGACATACAACAGCACTTAAGATCAATCAATAGATGTATCAAAGGTCATCCAGGTACAATTTGTTGTTGCAGAACATCTATGAGGACATGGAGTCCAGTGGCAAAATGCTGACTTGTGTTACAAGGTCTGCTGTAGGACACACAACTTATTTCTTCTCCTCCGTTCAGGGGATTGCCAAACTCTCCATCATTGTTTACACTAACAATAAGGTCTAAGGTTGGGGATAGGGTATGGCAGCATAGGATTCTATCATAGGGTACATAGTCCTCACCTGTATCTGGAAATGTATATCAGACTGCAACTTTTAGTCATTGATGGACATAGCACCTTACCTCCATTGATAGGACACCTTGCAAGCAGCTCTCCATTCTAGTAATGGTTACACACCATTCATATCAGGAAGGATCCATTGTCCCAATGCAACAAGACAAAGGAATAGTCAGCATTTACAATATTGGCACCTCAACCACATTGCAGTAGAAATTGTCCATAACAAAGAGTGCCAACCTCTTTGAGTTTCCCATCTCTGCTTCCTGTGGTATGCCCTCAGCCAGTGCGTAGATGCAAACATGTCACTGTGTCCCTGGCTAACTGTGCAAATTATGACAAAAGTGCCCACTCCACCCTTCTTGCAGTGTGGTGCAAGTGGGAATGCTTGATGTTGAGTGTGGTTTAACCATGTATTGACCAGCATAACCTGATACCAACACAGCTAGCGTAAATTATTTATTTTGCATTTGTTTATGGGGAGTGTCCGACTGGGCTAGTAGCCCGTTTTCAGCAGAGGCCCAGGAAGAAAAGCTCAGAGATATAATATTACAATAAAACAAATAAGGTTAATATGTATTTTCAATGCAGTTATTATACAGCAGGTGTACAGAAGTTCAGATAGTGTATATGCTTTAGGACAATATCATAGAAAAAAAAGAGTTTGATAGGGTTAGATGACCATAGTGGAAGTTAGGTATAAGCTGTTTGTAAGTACTGAAAGTGGTCCAGTATTGGATGTTAGGGAAATATGAAGTGACTCGTTGAGAGGAAGGCAGAAATTGACTAGTGGAGAGATTATAGTAGTGAGAGAATGAAGAACATTTTGAATTAGTAATGAGAGTTGTAAAATAAAGAGAAAGCAGTGGGAGCTTGAGAGATGAGATGTAGAGGATTAGGAGTATGGAATGAGAAAAGAAGGCAGAGAATGAAGTCTGATCACCCTTGGGAAGAGCAGGAACATAGCCAGTTATTTGTAAGATGTTCCTTGAGAAGCTTTTTGAAACTGGAAGAATTGATTGTGAGAACGATATGCCTGGGAATAGAGTTACGAATTGTAGATATTTGTTTGGAGAATAAAGCATCCCCATGACTAGTATTTGATCATGTTCACTCTTTGTGACACTTGCATTATCAGCAAGTGCTCAGCAAGGCCAATAAGTCTTAACTAGACTTTGCTACTTCAATTGCCAGTATCTGGGAGGTGGTTTTGCAGCAAATGACTGCTGTTCCGTCACACTTGTGTAACAGTGATAATGTTCCTTCCTTTTGATTAGTCTTTGGTGCTTCACTTGCCACTATCTGGGAGATGGTTTTGCAGCCAGTTACTGCTATTCCATCACACCTGTGTAACCGTGATAATGCTCCTTCCTTTTGATTAGTCTTTGGTGCTTCACTTGCCACTATCTAGGAGGTGGCTTTGCAGCCAGTTACTGGTATTCCATCACACTTATGTAACAGTTATAATGCATCTTCCTTGTCTGCCATGTATATGAGCAGCCTGACCATAACATATCCCAGGGCTGAAGAGCTTGTCTCCTAAACAGCATATTATATTGAATGTAACATGCAAAGAACATCCTGAAGGCTGTAGTAAGGTTATGCTGGATTGCCTCCACAACCATGCTGAGACATGAGAAGCAGGCTTTGATCAAACTGAAGATACTCTGTATGATATGCTGGATTTTTCTTTGGAATGTTATACTGTGGATCAGCCACGCTTTATGGGTTCCATAAAGGGTGTCATAAATAAAAAGATCCAGGGGTTGTCAGGTATCCCCAGCAATGGGGTTTCAATATGTTGAGAAGTTATTACATCTGGATTTATTGTAAATGCAGTGATAATGTACTACTTAGAGCACCTGCTGTTACAACCAAGAAGGCCATGTGGAATATCATCATATAGGAAGTGGTTATATAAATATGACTGTATAGGAATTTTATTTGAAAATACATTATAACAAGTTATGTTATTACTAAAATGTTAAGTATGTCACTTCTAATTAGATTTTGTTTCAATTTTTGCTCTGCATATGTGTACACATCTAAAGTTGCAGCACTGTTTTATGATATTAACTCACTGCTTGCACATAAATAAAACTAAGGCAACAAGGTGGTATCTACAAGTGGACATGATTTGCTAAGCATGACAGTGAAATGGTCAACATGGGATGTGCAGAGCTGGAGTCATTAAAAGGTGTTTGCACAAAACATACAAAAATATGGCATATTTCCATGTTTATATTAACAATGCAAAAACAGAGTGTTAGAGTGTTTAAATGGAGATGGTGAATTTAAGTACTAGGTGTTGGTAAAACGTCATTAAAGCATTTTGGGTAATGCGAATATATTCTGAGAAATGAGTGCCCTTTTGATAAAGCAGTTATGACTATACCTATAGTTCTTAACTGCATTAATTTCATACTATCTGTGTGATCTGCAGGTGAGCAAATGCTGCCATTTTATACAAAATATTAAGGCACACAGTTTTGCCACTGACACTTGCTATCTAACACATATGATTTTGTAGATTAATATTGTTTTGAAATATGATGAAAATATGTGTATAATTTGGAATGATTTGGCAAAAATCACAAAATAACAGTATGCCATCTCCATTTGCCATACTTTAATGGAAAGCTCTTGAACATGTAAACAGTTCTCTCATTGATATCTTGGATGTATCTTGCAACACTTACAGAAATATAATTCTTTGTTTGGCCACAATGCTAGTACTTTTTGGCAAATAAAACATAGCTTTTCTTTCATAAACCTGCAATAGAAAATCAGTTTCTAAAGACTGACCTTTAATACTTACACAAGAGTATAGTCCATTGCTTATCAAACAGCTAACATATTTATTTTTAACTTACATAATTTATTAAATAAACTAATGATGTGTGCTTTCCTTAGAGGATTTTGTAGCAAAGCTCTTCAGAAGCAAGTGGTTTCCTAACTTTGAAGACCTCAGGAAGCAAAGGTGTTAATTAGGTTCCTGCTGTTCAGGATTAAATGATTTAGCAACAGCATTTACATATCTGGATATAGTATGTGCAATATTTAGTCACATATACACAGTGGCATATGAATTCATATTAATGCTTTTCACATTAGTAGTTTATTTTTATATTTTACTGAATTTTAATAATATGTGAGTTATGTTTTATAATACATGGTACATTTGGTTGAATTCCCATTTAGTCACAATCTAACTGAAACATCACACAGTAAAAAACTCCAAAGGGAAAATATTTCAAAGGGTCTTTTGCAGGGGGTTAGTCCCCCTGTAACATCCCTCTTCCTGAACTATATTAACTCCATGATAACATAAATACAGAGAAAAGACCACATACAAGGAATCATAGCTGGGGGATAAGGAGGAACCACAGCAGCAGTGGGTAGGTACTTGTAATACCAATCAGCTGGTAATTTGTTTTTATATTTTTATGTATTTATACTTCTCTAATATATACCTATGTGTACCTATTCCACATTTGACTAAACTGACTTTCAGTCAGACAGACATGTATAGAAATGATCTTTCATCCATCAAATGTCACAGTTATATAAACACATGCATATATATACATGCACATTTATATTTAGACAGCATTTATTTGATAAATAATTGTTTTTCATGTCCAAAGTAATAGAACTTCTTTAGAATAGTTATTCAATTAAGCTTCTGAAGTTGAATCTAAACATTTACTTTTTGGACAACAACTCTGATACAAACTATGCTGCCACAGAATCTGAAGTATACTAAAGTGATGATTTGATTTGATTCAACAGTTGGGGACAGGTAATATTTGATTCTACAAAGTGAATGTAATGTGATGTTAAACATTTTTATTGTACTCAGAATTTATTCTTTAATGGTTAATTCTTTATCAGTGCTAACTCCTAAAGATTAAATTGCTTCCATGGGAATTTCTGTGTTTTTTTTTTTTTTTAATTATGTCATTATTTTTGAATTTAGAGAAATCTGTAGTTTTGTAGCAGATCTAGCAAAATGGAAATTGAATTGAATTTTGTACTACTGAACCCTAGCCCCCAGATTTAATAAAATCCCTGTAGCCATAGTTTAGAGCCTAGAAGGTACCATTTCCATGTATGCGGTTCCCCTTTGGTAGCACGCCATGCATATTAATGATAGTACAGTGCTGAGGGAGAGCTGTGGAACACGGTTATTGAATGAGTGTAGGGAGTGTATTACTAACTGTGTTTGTAGATGAGTAACACACCTCCTGCACTTTCTAAGTGCATGGTAGCAATGTATTATTTTAATAATTTTTTTCTTTCTCTTTTTTGTAGTTTGCATGGTGCGGTGCAGTGTGCAGTAATTGACAGGCATCTAAAAATAGAAACCAGATACATTTAATTATTAACACAAATGTCAAGTTTAAGCATAGCTTAGTGTGTTTGACACCTCAGTGCTTAGCAGTGCTTAAATATAGCTCAGAGGTATATGTAAAAGATGAGCAGCATTCCACATAGAGTTATGGCCTTATGTGCAAAAATTGCAGGGTTTTAATACATAGAAGGGTAATGTAGTAATTATTTTCCAAATATAAATTATAGCAATTATTTTTAAATCATGATCTTCTGTGCTCAGCTAAGCTCTGCTAAACCATGATAAGCCATGCTAAGCATTGCTTAAACAATCTCTGTTTAGGCACTGCTTGGCAGTGTTTGGCACCGCACAGCTGTGCTTAGCTGGTTGTGCATTGCTAAGTGGTGCCAAGCACTGCTAAGCAATTCCAGTTTAAGCACTGCTCAGCTCAGCTGAGCTGGTTTGCACAGTTACAATCAATGAGACACATTTTTAAAAATTGCCCAATGGTGCATAAGGGTGGGAAATGGGCTATATAAAGTCCAATAGGCAGGAAAGCACCATAATCCTTTGGATTTCTGTCTCTGAAGGATGCAATGGCAGGTGCGGGGGAGGGTTCATGCTTTTGGGTGCAGCAGTGGGGCATTGAGGAGTCCAGGGTCATGGTTGGAGTCCTTGTGTGTCTTGCAGGGAGGTTAATAGTGCTCAGACTGCAAAACAGAGGCCTGTGACCAGCTGGCAAGGGACCTCACCAGTGCAACTTGTATCTTCAGCACAAATGAGCACTTTTGTCACCATCACGATGACCTAAAAAGAAGGATGGAGGCTCTCTTGGATGCCTGATTCCAAGAATTCTGGACGGGGAATGTTCCACAAGTGTGTTAAGTATGTTTTCCTGTGTTTTACCAATATTTAATCTTAAATATCTGCTAAACTGGTATGCATAATGGTATGCCTCTCTCCCAACAGTTGCAGAGGTGAGAGCTCGCAATTTCGAGGTGCATGCAGGGTGCCTGGCTAGGTTGTGCTGTGAGGGTGGTGAGTACAGATTAATTTGCAATCTATAGTCAAATAATCAAGAAAGAGTAAAGCAGTAACTACCAATAGCTATATACACTAAAGATTATTGTACTGTAATGAATGTGGATGTACTCCTGTACTGCAATAAGAGAATACTGCTAACCATACTGCAATAAGCAGGGAAGACTAAAGCATTAACCATGATAAAGTTAATGAAATAAAGTTTCTACCTCAATAAATGTGGAATTACAGCTGTATTGCATCACCTGTATTACAACTGTTGTTCAATAAAATCTCGAAGCTATACCATTAAATGCATGAAGGAATCTGTAATAAACTGTTGTGCAATACTTGTAGAATTAGAGCTGATATTTCAATCCAATAACAATATATTGTGTATACCTGCATTTTATTTAGTAATGTATAGGTTACCTAGTATCTCTGCGATTATTGCATTTCATGCATGTGTGTTTAACTGTCACTGCCGCATACTATAACACTATAGTACTGGTACCAGATCATATTTTGTTTCCAGGTGAGCTCTAGGAAAAAATCAGTCAGCCAGCTATCAGCAGTGACTCAGTAGCTCAGTTTGTTAAATGCTGTGTGCAAAGTACATTTTGCTACACACAGACCAGGATTTGAATCCAGTTTCATATACTAATAAATATTACTGAATCAGATATGTTATGATGATATATATTCTCATCACAGGGACTACTGGTAAATGGCTGAAGTAGCCCATGTTATGTGTAAATAATTGTTTGTTCAGATGTCAGAGACTGTTAAAATCATGTGCTATTAATGCATATATTAAAGGAAAAAAAGTTCAACAATAAAATATAATAAAATAAAATAAATAAAATTTGTAAGCACAGATATCATTCTCTCCACAGGAACACAGGTAAATGGGTGAGATAGCTGATATTTATATGTAAATAAGTGTTTGTTCAGATGTCACAGACTGTTAAAATCATTACCACAAATGTGCTATTAATGCATAAAATGAAGGAAATAAATTCAATAATAACAAAATATAATAAAACACAAGAAATAAAATGTGTAATTACAGATATATTTCTCTCCACAGGCACACAGGTAAATGGGTGAGATAACTCATATTATGTGTGCATAATTGTTTTTTCAGATATCAGAGACTGTTAAAAAATCATTACCAAGAATGTGCTATTAATGCATAAAATAAAGAAAATAAGGTCAATAATAATAATAAAATATGATAACATAAAAGAAATAAAATGTGTAATCAAGGTATGGCTGTATTCCTGGAGTGTCTTGTAAAGATTGATGCACTCAATTACTACATGTGATGAACATGTTCCCTGCAATCACTGCTGCTAGGTACTATTTCCATACCTGCCAAGTAAGGCATGATAGTTGTATACTCCCTGTACTGTACACATGCATGTCTCTCAAGTGTCACGCTGTCATGGAATGTAATTACTGTTGAGTAATCCCTCTGTCACAGAGGTATCATCAACATGATTATATGTCAATAGCAAAATAGCAGTACATCAGTACACAGTACTCCTTGATAGTTACATAGGTCTACTTGATGTGCAAGTGTTCTTTGTAGTTGTGTACCTGCAGTTGTTGCTATTTGTCCCATAGTGTCCCATGCAGATAACTTGAGAGGTATGTACATGCTACAGCAGAAATAGGGCACATTTAAACATAAAGAAAGGACAGACCTGTAGTGCAGATAGCATTACTGTTGTCAACTATATAGCCCATTATGGCATTAATGGTCTGTATTTACACTCTCTCCCCACCCCTTATCTTCATATATTTATTATTGTTATATATTGGTTATGGTTTACTATTAACATATGTTGTTCCATAAACTTTATTTTGGGGCATGTGTTTTATTAATGTTATTTATATTATATGGTTGCATACTAACATATCTTGTTGAATTACCTATTGCCTTATGCCATAACTGTTACTGGCATGCTGTTAATATAATGACTATTCTATTACTTATTGTTGTGTTTCATATAATATGTATTGAAATGTAATGGGGTTATTTCTAATGTTCTGGCATGCTATTATTACTAACAATGGTTTTCTTCATAACTCACCTATATGTATCGGTTTACCTCCATATCCACAGCATGTCTGGGTAGGCCAGTTCTTGCTGATCCACCTACCCTAACTCAGATGGCCATGGCATCAGTTACCAGCTCATCTGGGACCCAAGCTGGTGGTGCCCCCTCCTCTGGCCCTGCACCAAATTTAGATGCAACCACCTCAGGGTACGAGGCCTTCTCCCCCAGGAGTGGGGATGGAGGGGGGTTGTCACCAAGGATCAACTACTGGCCATGGTATGCAGGATCGTCCATAGAGCTATGAATGTTGCCTGTGCTGGATTGAGGGCAGACTGGACAACCTAGGGGGCCTGCTGGCCCTGGTGCCCAGCCTCCAGCACAACCACCTTTGGGGCAGTAAAGGAGCAATGCCGACTGCCTATGGGTGGGGATCTCAGTCATACTACTGCCATCTGAGGGCACATGCACTTCAGATTCCACAACTCCCTCCCCATCCAAGGTGTTTACCCCCCTTATATGTCACACACTGCTCCTGTCTGCTATCTTGTCTCTCTTGTCTGCCTGCAAATGCAACCTCTCCTACCCAGCTTACTTCCCCACATGTACCTATAACCCTCCCCTAACATTCCACTCTCTCCTTATATAAAAATAAAATGGGGACCTGTCCCACAAAAATATCTCCCCATACATAACTCTCCATTTCACACACATGTCCACTGGACACAAATAATTAGGTCCAACTGGCTTGACAACACATTTCTGTTGTTCTCACCCTTCTCTCTGGGGTTCAAGGGTCCAAACTTATGTACAAAATCTATACAAATGCACAGCTGTTGCTGTACAACAAATGGAGCTCTATGATCCTTTCCTACACCTGTCCTGCACAGATCTACCTGCCTTTCAATATGTTTTCCCCCTGCTTGCCCCCATTTCACCACTATCCTATCACCCCCTTTTCTTTTTTATTTTGAGGGTGGGTTTGTGTGGAGCTGCTGCATGCCACTCAATCCTGTGCAAACCCTCTTAAATCTTCTTAAAAGTGCCTTAATGATCTTATGTGTTTTTCACATCATTAGGCACATCTGCAAAATAATCACCCCTACCACATTTCAAACCAGGGCCCCTGTCAACTACAGCACAGTGCATTAGCCCACTATGACACTCAGCTCTGAATTAAAACATGTGTCTCCAGAAACATATACTGATTGCCACTGACAGACTGTAAGTATTTATAATGGGACAAATGGGAGTGTACTTGAGACTGCAAACACTACAGCAGTACACAGCCAAATAAATAATAATGGAAGTATGTGAGGCCTGGGATAGCAGGTATACCTGTCAACTATACAGACTGTTGTAGAATGTCCAGAGTTTTGCCCCCTATTTTGGCCCGGTTTTCATAAAAACATATGCTTCTGGCAAAGTAGTGGCAAGTCATTAAAGATTGAAGTTAGAAAATCATGACAGACATTTGTGTCACACTTCATACCCTTCAGAAGACACATGCTAATGCAAATCATGTTATTCTATCAACATTCTATGTTTGTAAGAACAATATTTCAAGACTGTCCTTATTTTTGGGCCTTTGTCCCAGTTGTATTTATGGCTTGAGAGGTATGATAGCAGGTAATGGTTCCCTTTTATCAGCAACATCTTTAAACACATCTGCTAAGGAAACCATGGCAAAGTACATATTTCTACAACTGAGACCCTGCTGGACAACAGCTGCCTTTGAAAAGCCATCCACATAATGACAGATACAGATGTGTGTCACAAACTATATGCATCAACATATATCTTACAAATACACCTGATACAGCACTGACTTAGTAGCTCAGTCTGTTAAATACCTTGTAAGCAGTACAGTTTGCCACCCACAGTCCTGGTTCGAATCCGGTGTGTTGCACTTCAATTACATTGTTGTGCTAATCAGAGGAAGGGCACTGAGCAAACTGATCTGTGATATATAACATTAAGTATCCTGTTTTTTGCTTATTTTTACAAGTTATTTATAGCACTTTTATTGTTTACTGCATACTTTTCTAGCTAGTTTCACTGTGTGTAAGGTATTAACTGGAAAATTTCTACAGTTGTTAAGCATCTGTTTGGGTTTGTTTGTTCTGATTTCTGCCAAGGAGTGTATTATATAACTTAATTGTTTGCACTTAAAAGCATTCTCTAGTGCCTCCTTGCTCATTTATCTGTTTAAAACTTTCATTTAAAGGCTCACTTTTGCTTTTCTGCTGTGATAAATATTTCTGCAGTTTTTTTCTACTTAAGTAGTGTGGATAGTTGTAGCATTGTCCATATTCAGACTTGTGTTTTGTGCCTAGATGTTTGTAATTAGAGGCTGTGTGTCTGAACACATGTTCCAGGTCATCTTAGTTTAGCCAAAGCCAGTCTTGCATTTCAGTGAGAGGGAAGTGTTTATGGTCATTGGCTGATTGGGTTTACTTGGACTATGGCTTGGAGTAAGCACCTCATTGGTTCTTTTGAGCTTATTTTAAAGTTGTTTCAGGTTTCAACTTTCTGTTACTTAAGAAGTTAAGTTGTGAACATTTCAGCCATTTCACACTGAGCTAATCGGAGGAAGGGAACTGAGCAAACTGATCTGTGATATATAACATTAAGTATCCTGTTTTTTAGCTTATTTTTAGAAGTTATTTATAGCACTTTTATTGTCTGCTGCATACTTTCCTAGCTAGTTTCACTGTGTGTGAGGCATTAACTGGAAATTTTCTACAATTGTTAAGCCTCTCTTTTGGTTTGTTTGTTCTGATTTTTGTTTCCCACCCTTCCTCCCTATTGGTATCCTGTTCTTATACTTGGTGGCTTTGCAGTTGCCCACCCCTACTGTAAATTTCATCTGGGACACTCCTCCCAGTCTAGTGTCATTACCTCATTCTACCTAATACAGGGAGAACATTTGAGAAGGCCAACCCACTTAGTGTCTTAACCTTTTCTCCCTTTCCACTTTACAAAACAAAAACAAATAATTCTAAGCTTGTTGCCTGCCTTTCCTGTAAGTATTCTAGTCCAGATACAGATTTGCTGTATCCAGGACTGTTTGTAATTTTCTGAGCCCCCAAGCCTTTCTGTGTTGGAGGGAAGCCTTCTAGCTTATCAGTGGGAGTGATAAGCACTAGGTAGCTTATCTAAAAAAAAAAAAAAAACTTTATGCATTGCTGCTTATCTAAGGTTACACTATTCCTGGTGCCATAAAGTCTGCTCTATGAATTTTCCCTTAGAACTAACCAGTTTTTAGTTTTAGCAATCAAATCTGTTTCTTTGCACTCAGCACATGTTCAGAACTCATTGTAAGCACTAAATAAGCTACAAATTACTACAGCACTCAACTTTCCTCACTTGTCTAGAGGAAAACAGTTTTTAGTACTTAATAAATAAGCACCTATCCAGGCATGTCTAAGAGTCAGCTCCTGGTGTTTTCTCCTGCCTACCTGATGAATCTGGGCATTTGGGGCAATGCAGCAATTACCTCATGTACACAGACAACCCCTTCCTCCTACCACCCAACACTACAACTTGTGAGAAATGCACTTGTATAGCCAAATTGGAAGCAAAGCTTTCTTCACCCAAGACTGGACTAGATAGTCAAGAGGAGAAGGTACACACTTGCACCACACCACGCTCATGACATAGTCCCTCAAGACCTACACCACCAAAACACACACATAAAAACACAACACACACACCTACATTCACAGAGGCTCTCAATAAAAATCAGCACAAGCAACAGGGACCACCAAAGCTGAAACATAAGCAACCTCCACCCCCCCAACACAACCCAAATGACACATAGCCCACAAACTCAGTGTGCCACTCAACCACAGCCCATAAGGCATAACAACATACCCAACACTCTAGTCATAGGTGACTCTATACTCAGGCACACTGATGTTCCACTCACCAGGCTAAACAAGGAGAAAGTTACTGTCAGCTGCCTGTTGGGTGCCAGGATCCACCACATAATGCACACTCTCAGGTCACTCCACAACAAGCACAAATATGACTCTGTCATTGTCCATGTTGGTGTAAATGACCTGAGATGTACCTCCCTGTACTACTTGAAAAGAGACATGGAGGAGGTGTCTGATCTTGTAGCCCAGGCAGGTATGACCCTAGCCCTGAGTAGCATCCTGCCATCACCTAGAATTATACCACAGTACAAGGACAAAATGATTGACTTCAACAATTGGCTAAGCTTCTCGTGTCATTCTAAAGAGATCCAGTATCTGTCTGCCTGGGATCACATGACTGAAAGACCATGATGCTTTGCAGAGATGGCCTGCACCTGTCGCCCTTGGAATTACGGATACTGGCTAAGGTTCTTGCCACCACTCAAGTGCCTTTTTTAGGCAAGGTTCAAATGACACATTCACCACCATAACAGGTACAAGCAAGCAAAATCTGAGGATAATGCTACTCAGTGCTGGAAGTGTAAACCTCAAAATGCACTCACTCAAGGCACTCTATAAAATGGAGAACATCGACATCTCTGCAGTGACAGAGACCTGGTTCAAGGCTCCAGAGATCACCCCTGCATTTCCAGGTTATAATTCATACCACACCTTTCAGCCACTTAACCTGCACCAAAACACTAAAGGTGGTGGCATGTCTATATTCATTAAGGATATCCACACCTCCAGGCTAGTTGCTCAGCATAATGCATCCCAGATTATCCACATGTAACTAACTCTGGGCAAGACCACAATCCAAATTGTAGCTTGTTACAGATCCCCCACCATGCCCCAGGATTCCCACTCCTCATTTCTTGATACACTGGAAAATATTAGGGTACAAACTAACACCCTAATAATGGTCAATTTCAACTACCACACCATTAACTGGGAAAACTACTCATGTAGCAACTCTTTTGCTCAATGTTTTTTTGGAATTTATAAATTCCAACGCCTTAGATCAACTTGTCCACACCCCCACCAGAGACAGCAATATCCTAGACCTGGTCATTACCAACATAGGCAACCGGTGTTCTACACCAGAGGTCAGTTCCTCATTGGTCAGATCCTCCCACAAGCTAATCACCCTAGACATCCACATCCCACCCCCATTAGAGAAACCACAGTAGAAAAATTTCTCCAAAGCCAACTTCATGCTTCTTAAGACAGAAGTGGCAAACTTCATGACACCCATGCAGATGGACAATAGAGGTACGACTGCTGAATCCTACACAAATGCACTTTATAAGCATTTACACTAGTGCATGGATCATGCAATCCCTAACAGAACCAAGATGCTATCCTCCAAAACAAGGAAGCCAATCTGATGGTCCCCTATCATCAACAAACTCTACAACAGAAGAAAGAAACTGTTGCAAAAAAAGAGTAAAATCCTATGATTGGAGGAACTCCCTGGTCAGCCTCAGTAAGAAGCTGAGATCCCTCATAAAATCCTCCAAAGCTAGTTATGAAAACAAAATCACCACTGATTCTAAAGACAGCCACAAAGCATTCTATAGCTATGTCAAGAATCTCAATGGCAACACACAGATCTGCTCTGAATTACAGCACAATAACACTAAATATACAGAACCAACTGATATTGCCAACATCCTGGCAGATAGGTTCAGTGCTAACTTTACCCCCCTCTCACCCTCTAAAGGGCCTATCTCTATCCTGGAAGAATGCAAAATTCCTGTAATCATGGTTGCACAGGTGAAAAACACACTCTCCAAAGCCAAGAACACTGCATCCATGGGACCTGACAACATCTCAGGCTGCATTCTACATGAACTACAGAACGAACTGGCACCCCACCTAAGTACCATGTTCATTCATAGCCTTACCTCAGGCTTTGTGCCCACTGAATGGCACACAGCAATGGTCATCCCACTCCACAAAGGAGGAGCCACCACAGACCCTGTGAACTACGCCCCATTAGCCTGAAGAGCTTGGTCTGCATAGCTATAGTACGTATCATCATGGAACTTATAAACAATGACATTGGTAATCTCCAGACTCTGGATCCCACACAGTTCGGGTTTGTAAAAGGCAGATCATGTCTCCTAAACATGATAAACTTCTTTGAAGCAGCCACAAAAGCTGTAGATGAGGGCAAGGTGGTTTACACGGCCTATCTAGATCTCGCCAAGGCTTTTGACGCCATCCCCCACTCCAGAATTATAAATAAACTCACTAAACTAGGTATAAATCCCTTTGTCACAAGATGGGTTGCCAACTGGCTCACTGACAGAACCCACACTGTGAAAGTAATAGACTTCAAATCCTACTTCAGACCAGGGACAAGTGGAGTACCACAGGGTTCAGCCCTGGGTCCTCTACTCTTTGGTATCTACTTCTCTGATGTACAGGCTAGCACAGAAGGTCCTTGGTTAATGAAGTTCACAGATGACTGCAAAGTAGGAGCCATAATCAAAACTTCTAACAATGTGGAAATCCTACAAAAGGGCCTCACTGAGACAGATGCCTGGTGTCAAAGTCATGGCCTCAAGCTCAATGCCGAAAAATGCATTGTTATTCCTTTTGGTAAAAACTCTGTACCCATGAACTACCACATAGGCGGTAGTCTGCTTAACCCCGAAACTGTGATAAGAGACCTTGAGACACAGGTGGACAGTAGTCTCTCCTTTGATAATCACATCACTACAGTAGTTAGGAAATCCTTCTATGTGGCACACCTCATCACAAAAGGGTTCTTATTCAGGAAAAAAAAGGTCATTGTTCCCCTCTACTCATCGCTCATTAGACCCATTACAGAATACAGAACCCCTTTTGGTATGTACCTCACAAGACATCTACAACTGGAAAGGCCGGAGAAATACCTCACAAAGAGGATTACCCGCCTCAAACAGATGCCCTATGCAGACCATCTAAAAAAACTCCAGCTTTACTCCATCACAAATCATCTAGTTAGAGGTGATCTCTGCCTAACATACAAAGCTATGTCAAACCCAGAGCTGTTGAACATGCTCCACTTAAAGAAATCCCAATCCCTCTGAGCTACACACTCCAAGGACCTAAACCTTGTCACAACAATAAACAAAACATGCTGGAGGGATAGATTCCTGTCACAGAGACTTCCCATACTCTGGAACAAACTACCTATCTATATCAAACAAAGCTCCTCATTAGCACTCTTCATGAAAAATCTTGATGATTGGATGGGAGATAGAAAATTCACCCCGGGGATCACTTCTGTGGCTCTGCTTGACAGGGGCACAGGAAAATCATTTTCTTGGGTGGCGAAAGCCAGGGTACCTTTTTGGCTAGGCTTATATAGGCCCATGGGCCAATAGCATAGTACCTACATATGAACCTACAAACCTATGAATACAGCAAGTTATGACTAAGTCATACAATTTTAACCCTCATAGGTGCTGTTACTGAATTAACTGCTACCCATGTTTGCAAGTCAAAGGCCAGTAGGTAGGGACACACTGTACTTATTTATATAGCCTAACTATATGTCATCTACTACTCTGTGATTGGCCCTTTTACATAACAGATGTACCTTAAGGACATGCCTCCAGTGGACTGTAAAGGGTATCCTTACCCTGGCTCTGCTGTAATGACAGAACTGACACTGCTGTCTCAGTTACACATACAGCTTGCTGTGCTCCAAAGTGTTCACACTGTATGTTCAGCTAGCTGCTACAGACCTACCATATCTAACAACCCCCTAAAACATGGGATCCAGACAAAACCATACATTAAAGGTGGGGCATGTGACAAAGGTCCAGCAACAGGGACACATTTTACAGTTTGTCCCATCAAAGATAGTGAGCTAATAGAATAGCAGCTACTGCAGTAGCATGCATATTCTGATGGTTATGACGTCTGACACTCACATGTCTCTCTCCCATTACTGACCTCAACCCACAATGTTGAACAATGAACTGCCAGATAATCACAATGTCATGGGCCAATGGCCAAACATAGCATGCAAAACTGTGGACATCCCTCATAAATCTCAACAGTGGAAAATATTTGTATCTATCCTCTGCAATGCTGTAGTCTCTATACCTTACTAATGTCCATCTCAAAGACTAACAAAGGGGCCAAGGCCTACATGAAGGCCTTAAATATTGCACTGCAGTGCCATGTCATTGGCTAGTGGAAGTGCATCCCAGCTGTTTTAGATACAATTATCAAGTCTGAGCCACAGATTGATGAACAGGCAATTCCCTGTTAGTGAGCATTACCTACAAAAACAATCAACTGCCTATGGGGAACAGGTCTGTATGTTACTTTACCAAGACAGACTATGATTTAGCAAGCTGTTTGCTGAGGATTTGTTCACAAAAGGATTATGTCATGTAATGCATGTATGTAATACATGTCCCCATGTAATGGGATGCAGATGGGAGGATGGAAGTTTGGGGAATAGGGATTACAACAGTAGGGCTGCAGTACATTTATGGGAATGACATGTTGGTGATACTCTGCTGTCCAACAGCTATAGGCATGCGTCTCAACCATACCTGCATTCAATCAGATTACAGCTCTGGCCCTTTTATTCCCCTCCTACAATGGTCAGCTCTTGTACGAAAGATAGTGGATTACGAGTTAGACATACTGACAGTAAGCAAGGGTGGACACAGCTGTAATATCACATGATGTACTGTTATTCAGCTCCTCTCAGTCTGTGAATATCACACAGAAATAGTCCAGACATTGTAAATGTGTCTCTGACTGTCCCTGATATAGTCTGGATATGTCACTGTTTTGTTGATAGTTGTACCTCATTGCTTGGGAGCTATGGCTAACTTACATGTAACCCCCCTACAGCAGGAATTCAAACCATAGCCATTATTAGTGGGGGGACAAAGGCCCAAACACAGCAACAAAGTGTATGTATTATCCATACAAATTAAGATTATGAATAGACCAACAGATATTACTGTAGCATAAGTGTTTTCTGAGGGGGTCTGGCATGTGACATCCAGATTTGCTATATTTTGACAACAATCATTAGTTATTGGCCAATTGTTTGTCAGACATCCACATGTTTGTGCCAAAAGGACCATATATATCAGGTACATGTACACATTCTGCAAACATTTGTGTACTGGAGAGGTATGATGCCTAAAAGGAAGATATAGTACAACAGGTTTGCATTGCTTTCTGTCACTGTGGCACACTGGTGTTGCTGGACTGTCCCCATATAGTTGTAATAACACACACCTATTTGTCTGACAGTGACTGTATGACATAGTAGTGGGACATTGCCTATAGGGGACACACCACAGTAGACAACATTGATGGATGTGGAGACATACAGCAGACTCTATCATGGCACACCGGGACATAACCGGTATTGCTACTATGTTTGTGATAGCCACACATGTAGTGTGTTGATAGACTGTGGGGTATGACATGGGATGTAACAATGGATAGTGCAGGCCATTGTGGTTGTGCAGGGTCTGTACATAGTGGATGTCCATGTATCTGGTCCTGTGATGTGTTCCCCTCTTGTTGTTTTTCAGCAAGGGTGTATTGGAGGAGGCTCTCACCATTTAGAGCCACTGAAAATAATGTTATCCTGGATGCTTTCAGACAGCATCATAACATTCTGCTGTCCAGAACTCACCAACATCGTAAACAATGTGCAGCATTGTGGAGTGAACTTGTCAGGGTGATTAACAAAAGTGGACATCAAGACAGGATGCATGAGCAGGTCTGCCACAGGGCAATGGATATGGTCAATGTTGCACATCACGGGGCAGCTGCTGTAACCAGGGATTATGCTGCCACTGGTGGAGGACCTGAAACAGAACAATCACTCTCAGCCACAGAGGAATTCCTGGTGAATCTAGGATCAGCTACCAGCTCCCAAGCATCCAGCATCCCATACATTCTGGAGGTGGGTGCCTCAGCATCCACATCAGAGGAGCATCCAGGTAAGCTTCCTGTGTTCATCACTGTAATACTGTATCAGTCATTGTGGCAGCCTCTGCATGCCAGTACATGGGTGTCATGTCTATCTGCATTGGGGGTGTTGTTTTAATGTGCAGTTGTGCACACATACTCAGAATGTCAGCAATATAGGCAGTGTCACATTAGTTACTGTACATGTGGATACATGCACATATTACCCTGTAACAATCCCACATTTAGTATTGCTGACAATACCGCTCCCTCACATTTTCATAGGTCCATTATTTGTGGCTGGAGTCCGAGGTCCTGTACCTGGTAAGTGTGATACTGTTGTTTTACAGATCATATATACCCTAAGAATGTTAAGGGCTGCCATTTTGCCCTAGGCACAACTGTTATGCTTAGCCAGAGTACAATAGTTGTATGTTCAATTTCGGAGGGGTTAACTGAAGTGCATTGAATGGGTGATCACAGTTGTGTATTTGCAGGAGCAGTAACACATCTGCACTTATTTTTGAGAAGGACTATAAAGCCTGCTATAAAGGAGGCAATCACTCACAGATGCCTGTTCACACACAATATGGAGATGGTACATACCTGAGGCAGTGATACTATAACTGGCATAGTAAGCGCAAGAAGGGTGCACTGTGTTTTGGGTGTAGGTCTATCAGATACATTGACATACTGCTTATCTCACAGGTGTATAGTGCTGGCAAGATTAACCAGACATAGCTGCAGTGCATGTTATAAAGGGCCTGTCTTGTCTGTGTATGTTGTTGTTGTGTGTTTGTGTGTTATGCATGGGATCAGTAATAAGATGTGGTATGTGTAATGCAGTTGCGGATTCTCACCTGTATGTGTGTGTGTGGATTACCATACAAAACAGTACAGGTAGTAATGTACTTATTTTGTCTTCCCCCTCACAGATGAATGTGGGGATTGGAGTCTGTCCCCTTCTCAACCTGATGTCAGTGTCTCATCAGACTCTAATGATGATGGTGGCCAGAGTGAGGCACAGGTGGGGTTGTTGTGGGCTGCATCTTTCCCAGAGGTTGACATCCCACTTCGTCCTCCATTGTCTCTGCACACATTTAGTATGCCCACACATACCCAGTCCCCTGAGGCCACAGATATTGGACAGTCAGAGTGTCGTGACATTAAACATGACAGTGTGGCAACTATGGCATTAGTGAATGTAGACCCTGGCTATAGCCAGAGATCTGGCAAGGTCCCACACAGGCAGATTGACAGGGGTGCTCAAAGGAGGACTGCTGCCTATCCACCACCTGTCACAGGTGTCACATCATGGGTCACTCACCAGATGTTTTGGTCCATCATAGAAGCACAGGCACATTCCAAATGCAACACCAGATGGATGCTCAGGATTATGAATGCAGCACAGTCTAACATCCATGACTGCCTACACACGCATTGGTGATGCCATGGAACATTTCACTGATGTGGTGGACAGATGGTGGGCTGAGACAGTTTCAGTCTTTCACCACATGTCTGTGCTGGAACATCTGGTTGGAGTAGGGCATTGGACACATGGATGTAGGTCAGCAACACCATCTACTGAGAGTCCACATGGTTGTGCATACTCATGCTCCCGTAGTGGCAGTACCTCCAGCACTACAGAAGTGAGTGTGCTCTCCACACCATGATGTGACAGGCCATGGGCACATGGTCCTGTGTGCTCCCGTGGGGGGATATGAGCTTGCAGACACCAGTCACCCAAAGCTACTAACACTGCATCTGATCCTGGGCATGGTGGTGCAAGTGCCACTCCTGGCAGAGCCAGTTCCCATATTCATGGCCAGGGATGGTGAACTGTTCACTGTGCCATGTATAGCCCACAGCTGTCCAACATACACATGTGTAGGGCAAGCACTGGGCCTGACTGTGTATATATATATATATATATATATATATATATATATATATATATATATATATATATATATATATATACACACACACACACACACACACACACACACACACACACACACGCACACGCACATACAAACACACACTCAAACATCACTGTCACATGCAGGTCACCAACAGACACATGGCACCTCTCCATGGCCCAGCTAATCAACACCCCTTCCTGACTCACGCACATGCTGTCAACTGTTTTGCACAGCCTAGGGCTCTGGCACCCTCAAACCACATGCTTTACATGTGATAATACCTGTGCCACATCCCTGCCATCCATGCCATCAATGCAGGGACATGAAAATATGTGTCTGATGCACAGGGTGACTGTATTACTTTACACATAGTTTTGTAGTGCGGTAGTGTTATGCCATGTCAGGTGCTGTATGCTGGCATGTGTCATGAGTACACATCAAAGTTTGTGTATCTTTGTTGCATGATGTTAGAGTGGTGGTAGTGTTGCAGAATGACAGTTGTGTCACAGAACTGTGTATGCTTCTGTTGAAGGGGTCTGAGTGGCTAAGCTATGGAGACTTGGAGGTGATACAGCAGCACAGGATGGCATGGCAGCACAGCAGAAATATGACATCAGCAAGGTACGGCTGTATATGTGCAAGGTTACCTAGGTGCATATTTGTAGAGCAGTGTGCCAGGGACGATGGGGGCAGTCAGTATAATCATGCATGCATATCCTGTGACAAGGCCTGATACCCATGATTCGTGTCACCTGGGTGTTCTGTACATACAAATCTAGTTTGTGGCAGATAGCATTTATGGCTAGGTAGATGTGGGCTATTTAGAGCCAGCAGCTAGTCACAGGTCAGTAAAATGTATGATGATTGCACACCCATATGGTCATGTGTGTACTGCTGCATGGGAATATATTTGTACATACACACACAAGTTGCCTGTTGCATGACTAGAACCCATACCTATGTATTAGTATACACTGCAGCACTAAGTATGTATCACATGCACTACAGAGCTTATCTATCATTTGACTGTCAGCCAGTGCTATAAAGGTGTATGACATTAGCAGGTGTTGACAGGGAGGGCAATGTTGAGGAGGACGCTAGTCATAGGGACATAAAATGACTAACCATTGGACAGACATAGGCCAGATGGACATGTCTGTACTGCTAAAAAGTAAAACATGCACCAAGATAACACACAGCAAAAATGTTTAATCACAGCAAAGTACAAAGTGGTAAGCGCTTTCACAACTGAAGTTGCTTCATCAGACACCACAGTAAAAAATGCACAGGTTTAAATAGAGATTCTAAAATGCCAATTAATTAATAAAATCACACAATGATTAAGTTGCAGTGAAAAACAATTAAGCCTCATGCTCAAATTAAAAAAAAAAAGCATTGCTTAAAAACATTGTACAAAAAGGAATCAAATACTATACACGAGAAAGCACTTAAAAAACTTAAAAAATCATTATAAATCATGGAAAAATACTAGGCAGGAAAAAGTTAAATAGAATACTTGGAAACTAAAAGCTAGTTAAATACATAGACTAATTTTGAAAGAACTTAGCTAATCTTAATACTTGAGATGTCTAGCCTTTAAAAAAGGGACCAAGGAAGTAGTAGCATTCAAACCAGGATACTTTTCAGCATTAAGTTTCAAAATCCACTTCTGTTCATGTCCCTCTGTGATATTTTCAATGTCACCACCTCTGGGGTTTCTATAAATATATTGTAAAACAAAGAGCTTAAAGGAATGAGAACGGCCATTGGACATAACATGACTGGCTAGAGCATTTGATGGTTTATTATTACTAATATCTCTTAGGTGGTCTAAAATACGATATTTAAGCATTCTATTTGTTTTTCCAACATAAAAAGCAATGTCTCATAAAAGCAACTTCGGTTGTGAAAGTGCTTACCACTTTGTACTTTGCTGTGATTAAATGTTTTTGCTGTGTGTTATCTTGGTGCATTTTTTACTTTTTATCTTTCATTTGGATTTATTTCTGCACCAAGATTTTACCCAATACGGTTTCTTTGGATTTCATGTCTCTACTGCTGTAAGGGAATATCTACACACATACACACAAAGTGTCTGATGTGAGATTAGAACCTTTACCTACCTACCTACTATAGCTCACAGTACTTATTGCATGCACCACCGGTTACATCTGTTGTACTTGTGGCTGCAGCTACAGTACTTGTGGACTACACATCTGAAATGAAGACACACCCACAGAAGAACACCATAATGAGGCGCGCACACACACAAACACACACACACACACACACACACACACACACACACACACACACACACACACACACACACACACACACACACACAAACTGGGAACATCGTAGAGTGTGTGTTTGGGCTGCTCAATTCACGGTTCAGGTACCTACATATATCTGGTGGAGCCCTGCAGTACTCTCTAGCCACATGTGAGCAGATGTTCATGTGCCATGCTACACAATACGATCCTGTGGAAACAGCTGCAGCAGGATCAACAGAGGGAATTATGCAAGGGAAATGCCAAACAGTGGGGTCATAGGATAGATGCACAACTTTCAATGCCAGAGTCCCTACCCAAAACATATCAGTGTTCCCATACAATTTCAGTAACAGTATGTTTGCAAGGATATATCAGCAGACCACACAATTTCAGGGCTGTCACAAAGAACCTGGCCACATGTATTTTACACAAAAAGCAGGGGTCACAGTATATGACTATGCTGTTGATACTGTGAGGAATTTAACCTTGCTTTCTTTCTGGAGGCTGGTGTGGCTCACTGGGCTAAGGACAGTAGCATGGTTGATGGTGCTGATGGTTTGAAGCTGGCCACACCTACAGCTTTTGCATGTGAATTACTCTTATGGTTGGAGTCCCACAGACTGTCCTAACACCGTAATCTGTTACTGCAAGGAAGCTGGACACAGACAGAGAAAATGAGAGGACAGAGGTCCAAACCTACAGAATTATACATGCTCTGAGTAAACCTAGAAGGTGACTAGTATAACAGCAGGTTGCAACAGATCAGATTAGCTGCAGTATGGAAAGACAATCACATAACTGTGTCAGTACTTGCAACAATTCAGTGGACTGAATTTTATAGCATATTACCTGACAAACACAACTTTATGAGGAACACAGCAGACATATGGGGCGGAATGCTGGAAATTCTGCAAAACCATGGGAGAGGTATGAAGATTTCCACCCTGTGTGTGGTGTTACATCATGTACCCCTGTCACATCATACGTCTCAACCTTTTAGAGCTGGGAATCTGGACAAAGCCATAAGCAATAGTGGGACAAAAGCCCAAATATAAGCAGAAGGATTAATTATTGGTCAGGAAAATGTGGAAAGTTGATAGAATAACAGGCCATGCATTAACATGAATCCCTTGCTGTGTATGGAGTCAGTAATTCAAATGTCTCTCATCGTATCTTAACATCAACCTATCCCTCCTGGACAGGTCAGCCGCAGGTCCCTCTTGCCCTTCACATAGTGTGCATGCCACTTGTATGACCCATTCTACACATCCCTCTCTATCAGGAAGTCTTATAAACTGATCAGTTGTACCATCTGCCTCCCTGACTGAGGAAACAACTTGTTGTCCCAGAAAAGAAAAACAAAAAATAATTTACTGTTACAGCTTGTAGCACTAATGCATGTAAGCTCCAGTAGTTTTTAAACTTTTATACCCTACAGCTTAGAACACCTCTGCTCTAGCACTCCCCGTTTAGCGTGCATACTCGCAGGGATACCTTCTGTCACATTTGCTATTCTGCCTGTTCTACTGCTTTCCACCACTAAGTGGCAGCAAAAGACTACAATCCCTGCTCCCAATATCCAATCAACCCCTTCTTCTCTACAACCCCTGTCCGACCCAATAAGTGATTCAGACTGTTCCTCTCCCTATACTAACTGTCAGTAGTTAGAGCCATTGAGCAGTTCCTTTTAAACTGCTGCTCACAGACTTGAACTGACTTCAGACTGTACATTCCTGCCAACAGTAATTCACTCTGTAAAGCAACTATTTTGACTGCTACCCTAGTTTTTACAAGATACTCACTGATAGTTTCTGCTCACCTCTCTGGTGTAGAACCCCCCCACACCCTGTTCTGTCCCAATTCCTGACCCACTTACCTTCTACACACTTCCCCACCTATCACCACTCCATCTCATCCTGTCTGCCCACCCCCCACCCCCCCCCGTGCTTCTAAATAGACCTCCCACTCACCATGGCACCATCTTTAATATACTTATCCCTCCTGGACAGGTCAGCCACAGATCCCTCTTGCTCCTTGCATAGTGTGCATGCCGGTAAGATGCTATTTGCTATTGATATGTGTTTCCAATTTATAGCTGCTTTGTATTAAATTACAATGTCTGCTATTTTCTAAAGTATTGCCTTGATGCCTGCTGATACAGTGCATGCCGTGCATATGAGTTATCTCTTTTCAGCTGCCTTGTACTAAAGCTCACTGCATGTTTTTATTCTGAACTATTGCTTTGTTGCCTGCAGATATAGTATATGCCTTGTACTGTAATGATACATACCAGTAGGCTACTGCTAGTGCGTTTACTTGTTAATTCTATTCTGTAGCCATATGTTCATCTAGCTGCTGCCACATTGTGTTTTTAGAGCTTCCGGAGCTAATATATCCAATCTGACTTCCTTCTTAAAGTCCAGGCTGTTTCACTTAACTGTATGAAGCTGTGTGCCGATAAAGCGCTATTAAAACCTCTGAACTTGCTGCTTCTACTGCTCAAAGTTTTCCCCTTAGCTTTTTAATGTAATCTTTTATCCAACTCCTGTGTTTGCTGTTTTGTAACAGTGTGCTGATTAAGTGCAAATATTCCCCAGCTATTCTGCCATTAATAGACATGCAATTGCTGCTGCTGACTATAACTTGGCAGTTTTGGCACCAAATTCACACACGCCATTAATGTGTTGCAATCTACAAAGATTATCTACTGTCAGCACATCATACTTTTTTTGATAAAGCCATTTTCAACCTCAAATCTGTCCTGCTAGTATTTTTTATAAAAACAAAAAACAAAAAACACTCCACTCTAAGCCTTTAATATCCATTATGCAGCTCCACTATAGTAGCTACCTAGATGTGGATAACTCACACTGAACAACAATTCGCTAGACAGAGCTAACAAACTCCTGGCTGCATATTTTACTGTTTTAATAAACAAAGAGTACTTGATTAACTCTGCTAAAGTGCATATTACCTGCATTATCACAATAAAACAGCTCATACAGTGTTAGAACTCTATGTTTAATACTAGATGTTGCACTGTTATTATTTTGTTTGTTTGCCTCATAGTCTGGGTTCTCTATTCTCTCCCACATTATAAAGTGCCTTCGCAATATTGTTAGGTGACAAGAGTGTTAACATTTCAGGTTTTTTTAACTTTTTGAACTGTGGATACCTGTGTAACTACTGCTACCAAATATATAGGTCTGTAAAGATTTCCCTCATGCAGAGTGTATTGTCCTCGTCTACACCACTGTTATCTCACTTCATACCTGCATGGCTGCTAATACATTCTTAAAAGGCTGCCCTTCATTCTTCACTCACACACTCCCACTCATCTTCTACCATCTCTCTTCTCCCCACCTCGACTTGCCTCTCTCACCTCACTCCCCCCACACACACATCTCTCCCCCATTTCCTCTACTCACCTCTTACTGCTCTCATCACATAAATTTACTGAACCTTACCCTAAAGACTGTTAATCTCAGACCTTTTTTTTTGCTTCCATTCCAGCTCATACGATCCATTCTACAAGCTCCTGTCTATCACAAAGTCTTCTAAACTGATCAGCAGTACCACTATCTGCCTCCCTGACCAAAGAAACAACTTTCTGTCCCAGAAAAGAAAAGCAAAAATGAAATTACTGTTACAGCTTGTAGCACTAGTGCATGCAAGCTCCAGTATTTTTTTTACTTTTATAGCCTACACCTTAGAACACCTCTGCTCTAGTGCTCCCCATTTAGCATGCACACTCACAGGGACACCCTGTTTCTCCTTTGCTATTCTGCCTGTTCTACCTGCTTTCTACCACTAGGTGGCAGCAAAAGACTACAATCTCCACTCCAAATATCCATCCAACCCCTTCTTCTCCACAACCCTTGATCAACCCAAAAGGGATTCAGACTGTGCCTCTCCCTACACTAGCTGTCAGTAGCTAGAGCCATTGAGCAGTTCCTTTTAAACTGCTGCTCACAGATTTGAACTGACTTCAAACTGTACATTCCTGACAACAGTAATTCACTCTGTCAAGTAACTATTTTGACTGCTACCCTTGTTTTTACAAGATACTCACTGATAGTTTCTTGCTGACCTCTCTGGGGTCTCAGCTCGCTCCATTCACCCTATGGGCTCATGCCACTCCCCTACTCTGCCCCCAATTCCCACTCACCCCCACTATCTGTACATTTATTCATCCCCAACCCCTCTCACCCTCTACTCCCATCCAATCAACTCTGAACTGTATCTTTACATACCTACTTTCATCCTCACATATACCTCACCCACTCCAAAGCAGTGTCCCCTATCTCATCACTCCCTATATACCCATCAGCCCTACTGTTCTCTCTCACTTGTTTTACTTTTCTTACACAACTCCCTAACCCCTACCTTATTTCACCTTCACATTCCACTGTCACATACCACCATACTTCTACACCAGCTTTCACTTACATATTGTCATGAACTCTTCTCTTCTAACACCACGCTAGTATTCAAACCCAAACTACTACCTACCCACTCACTCAGTGCTCAAGCCTCAAACTTCATACAAAAAAACCCTTCCTCTTTCATAACCCAAATTCTCTGTCCACACTAAGCTACCTCACACTTATCCACAACCGTATCTCCCTGTCACTCTCTGGTGACATACACCCCAACCCCCAAACCATCACCATCAGTCAACCCATCAACTCCTCCACTCAACCCCAAACACCCAAATCCCACAACATTTAATACCCAAAGCCTTCAAAATAAAACTCCTAACCTCCATGCCTGGCTTTCCCACAACCACCCTGACATAACTGCCATCTCACAGATCTGTCTCAAACCTTTTATAAAAGATAACAAAATTCTTCCTCCAGGTTACCAAATTATTTGCAATGACAGAACACATAAAAAAGGTGGGGGTATAGCTATTATCTACTACTCCTCCAATACCATTACTCCTTAGACCAGTCATATCCCAAACTTTGTCATTGCTGAAATTACAATAGATCTACTAAAAATCAGCAACCACAAGTCCATATGCATAGGTGTCCTCTATATTCCCCCAGGCAATAACTTCCAAACACCTGAATATATCCTCTCCTGGTTTTCCTCTACCATCAGAATTGAGACCTATACTCTTGGTGATATGAATATTAACTGGGCCTCTGTTAACTCTCAAGCCCCTTCCCACACAATCAATCTATTCAATTTCTCCCAACTAATAAACTCTCCAACTAGGCCAAATAAAGATGGTACCTCTGGTACCATCATTGACTCTATCCTAACATCTCATCCCAACCTTTTCTCAGATGCTGGAATACTTCTAGACTGTCTCAGTGACCACCTACCAGCCTTTGCTGACTGTCTCCCCTCTCCTCTACAAAAACAACACCACTACATTCAAACCTACAACCTCTCCTTCTTCAACCCTCAAATTTTCTGAAAATGTCTAAAGCATACTGACTGGACCCCTCTAGAAACCCTACCACTTGATAATGCCATAGCTTATTTCAACTAGTCATTCTTAAACCTACTAAACCAACAAGCCCCCCTTAGGACCAAATGCATCAAAACCAATCCCTGCCCCTGGCTCTCAAAAGAAATGAAACTAACAATGCAACAAAGAGACAAAAAAATGGAAGCAATATCAGAAAAACAAAACACCTAACTCCCTTCTAGAATTTAAACAACTCCAAAACTCTGTAAAAAAACTAATAACAAAAGCATACTACTCCAAACTTCAATCCGTGCACTCATCTAATCCTAAACAATTTCAGGACTCCATCTCCTCCATCTTCCACCCTGGTAATAAAGATAACCCCTGTCCAAACCCCAACCTTACCAACCTTGAAACAGCCACCCAATTCAACTCATTTTTTTGTGGACTATATTGCACAACTATCCTCCTCTTTCCCACCCCCTATCCCATCTCCACCTGCCCCGCATCACCCTGATCACATACCTCCTTCCTCCCCTTTCAGCATTAAATCCATCCTCACTAGCACAATAAAAAGATTTCTCCTCCAGCTCAAACCATGTTGCAATGCACCTGATAATCTACCATCAAACTTCCTCAAACTATCTGCAGACAACATATCCTTTCTCATTTCTATTCGTATAAATAGAGTCATACAAGAATCTTATGCACCATCTATCTGGTGCCATGCTTACATCATCCCACTCCACAAAGGAGGAAAAACACAGGCACCACCAATTTCAGACCTATTGCCATCCTTTCTCCACTTTCTAAAATACAAGAAAAAGCTATCCATTCACAACTGATGCCACACCTAACCCATGGCAATCTCCTCAACCCTACATAACACAGCTTCAACCCTGGCCACAGCACCATGACTGCCCTCCTTTCCTTTCTTGAAACCATTAACCAAGCACACAACTCTGGAAAATTCATATCTACACTGCTTCTAGATCTTTCAAAGGCTTTCAACACCATCTCTCACACCTTACTCCTATCTCAACTCCCCTTCCTCCATCTCTCTTTTACCACCATAGCCTGGTTCTCCAGCTACCTCTCTGATCGCCAACAAGCTGCTCAATGGAAATCATCAACCTCTTCCTTCCTACCTACAGCCACTCACATGCCCCAAGGTTCTGTTCTAAGTCATCTACTTGTCAACATATTTATCAACAACTTCCACCCCTCCATTCCTGAGTCCTTACTCATTCAGTAAGCAGATGACTTCACTATCATCTGCTCAGCTTACTCCTCCTCTGAACTCCTACCAAACACCCAGTTAGCCTTCTCTGAAACAGAAACCTGGATGAAAATCAATCACCTGACCCTAAACTTATAAAACTAAACTGATGATCTTTACTCCTAGAAACTCCACTATTGACAAAAACACATTCTCCATACTCAGCCAGAATAACATCCCTGTTGAAATTGTTCCCAATACCAAACTGCTCAGTATCACCATTGCAGAAAATCTAACATTTGGCACCTACATCCATTCCTCCATCAAAAAAAAAAAAAAACATCAAAAACTAGGTCTTTTTTACAGACACAACTGCTGCCTCAGTCCCTCCACCAGACAAATCCAAGCCTCCTCCTACCTTCTCCCATCTCTTATGTATGGTGCTCCTCTGTTTACCAATCTCTAGCATGGCCTACAATCCAAACTCGAGTCCTGTTACCAAAAAATCAAATTCATGACCATTTCAAAAAACCCATCCCACCATTGCCACTCCTTCCATACCATGCAATGGCTTGAACTTCTCAACTACCTGAAATTCTTCCAGCTCATCACTGGCCACAAGCTCGTCTTCAAACTTTCAAACTGCCCCGCTCTAGCTACAGCCTTAACCCCTTACATACCAAAATCTCCTACAAATCTACAATCCCTCACATCCTCCTGGCCAAGTACTACTACTATCCTACTCCATAGCTAAACAGTGGAACTCTCTCTCCCCTCCTTTGCAATATATCTGAGCATGACAATCTCAAATTTCAATTGTTCTCCCATCTGTCTTCCAAATTGGAATTCCCATGTCATGCTCCAACTTAATCTTTCCCCTCTAAACCCTCTCTCATTCTCTTTTTCCACCCTATACAACATTTGTATTTCATAATATTTCCACCAAGATACAATTATCCTACTGCATCTTGGATGACCTATTCCATAATATGAAACTAATTTCTGTGTAAAAAAAAAAATACATTCATCTACTCTCATATCTGTAGTTTACGTGTGATATGTTATATATACTACTGCTTTGTGTACTTGTATGCTGAGTTTACAATGTTATTTGTTTATATGTATCGTGCTGTATTCTTTTTCCCTGATAATAATGTTTATACTACATCATGCGTGTCTGTATTATGTTTTTGGAGGTTTTCTCCCCAGACCTCTACTGAAAACAGGCTCTTCTCAGCCCAGTGGACTTCCCTGGTCATCAAACTGAAATAAATAAATAAAATAATAAAATAATATTTTGCCCCTAATGTGCCAGAAAATCACATTGCTATGTAAAACATAACAAAAACATGATGCAAAACTCTATACATTCCATTACAATCTGTACAGTTGATAGGTATGGGTCACATATTTAATTCAGCTGCTAGGGAATGCCTTGGCTAAAATATCTAGGAGGTGCTGGACTGTGGAAACAGGTCCAGCAGCCAGTTATTTGCAGCACACAAAAAGCCCGAACTGGATTCCAGGTAGGTCTGGGCTGGAGTCACCTTGTAAGTACTGACCGTCACACTGGGTATGCTCCTACACTTAGCTGACTTAAGCCCATGTCTGTTGCTTCATCTGCCCAAAGACCTGCTATGTTGACATATATCTGTACAGACATGCAGCTACTTATACATATCTGTCTATCCATATCCCCCTCATGCTTGATTAGTGTCTCCGTCAGTATGTTGCACATATATATTTATGATAACAAGATGTATATATAGCTATATAAAGTACAATGATATATAGACTCCATACATACATCTACAGAGCACATTTACATAACTGACACACACAACTACATTTAAGGAGACAATCCTGTTATACAGATTGAGATAGATATGGGCGGGTATGTACGGATATTCCTACATACCCCTGACTGCTGGGGCTATCTGCACATACACATCACAACAGCCATCTGATGACACCAAAACAAAGCCTCAACAGTACATAATTCACTCACCCACAGACCCTTGAGCTTGCAGGCTGTCACCCTGCAGACAGACATAGGTACGCAGGTGGTGTAATGTAATATGGGTGCAACACACTCCTTGGACAGGCCATATTGTCCCTGCCCACATGTCTGCCTATCAAACTGCCAGACTGGTAAGTGTACACACATATCAAGGCTATGACCAAGTATCCCACCCCTAGGATACTAGATACAATAACAGTACCGAGCAGTATCACTCTGTAGGCCACACATGCTAACACAAGGCTACTTTGCTTACTCTACAAGTACTGTGCCTACAGCAACATATGCAACAGACATAACCTGTGGCACGTGTGCTAGGTACTGTGAGCTGTACTGTATAATACTAGTTAGCTAGGAGTTCTAGTGTCACATCTTCCAACTGTGTGTGTATGTGTGTATCAATATAGCCCTTTGCAGCACTATGGACATGTCATATGTGCTGTCAGTGTGCAATGGTATTGACTTTTGGCCCTGTGACTGTGTGACTGGCTGTTGGTCTCTAAATTCCCTCCTCTTCAAGGCCTGATGATATAATTCACCTTAAGAGCACTGGCTAACAGTGCAGTAGCAGATAAACAGCATGGAGCATGTGATAAGTACTGTGAGCTATAGTGTGTAATAATAGATAGGTAGGAGCTCTAATCTTACAGCATCCAACTCTGTGTGTGACTATATTCCCTTGTAGCACTTCAAACAAGCATCTATGGGCTGTCTCTGTGCAATAGTTATGCATTTTAAACCCCCTGACTAGCTGCTGGCCTCTACAATGGCCTCTGTTACAAGGCCTGCTGATGTCATCCATCTTAAGAGCACCGGCTGACAGTGTAGCAGCAGATAAACAGCATGGTGCATGCGATAAGTACTGTGAGCCATAGTGTGTAATATTAGATAGGGTTCTACTCTCACAGCATCCAACGTGTGTGTGTGTGTGTGTGTGTTTGTGTGTGTGTGTGTGTGTGTGTGTGTGTGTGTGTGTGTGTGTGTGTGTGTGTGTGTGCGTGTGTGTGTGTCCTGACAGCACTACATATATGCCCATGTGGCCTACTCTTGTGCATTGGTTATGCATTTTTTGGCCCTGTGACTAAAAGCTTGTCCGAAATTGCCCTGCTCTACATAAGTATAATTGTTGTCTGCCACCATCTACATTTTTGCATGCAGACTACCCAGGTGACATGTATCAAGGGTCATAGAGTGTGTCATAGGGTATGAAAGCATTATGTTGCTGACTGTGCCAATTGTCCCTGACACAGTGTTCTACACATATCTACCTAGGGAGCCATGCACATATACTGGCATACCTTGTTGACTTCCTATTGCTGCTGTGCTGCCTTGCCATCCTGTGCTACTGTATTTCCACCATGTGTCCATAGTTGCATCACTCAGACTCCTGGGACAAAAACATACACAGGTCCATGACACACCTGTCATTCTGTAACACTACAGCCAGTGTACCATCAGGCAACAAACATACACATTTGATGTGTACTCCTGACACATGCTAGCTTACAGTACCTCTTGTGGCCCACAACAACTGCCATGGCATAACACTACTGCACTACACAAAGACATGCAATGTTATATGGTTATTGTGCATCAGACACATATATATGCAGTCCCTGCATCAATGGCATGGATGGCAGGGATGTGGCACAGGTATCATGACATGCATAATGTGCGGTGCAGTGGTGCCAGAGCCCTAGGCTCTGTCAAACAGTTGGCAGCATGTGTGTGAGTCAGGAAATAGTACTGGCGACATGGGTCATGGAGTGGTGCTGTGTGTGTCTGTAGGTGACTTGCTTGTGACAGTGGTGTTGGAGTGTGTGCATATACACAGTCAAGCTCAGTGTTAGCCCTACACATGCATATGGTGGACAGCTGTGAATGATACATGGTAGAGTGAACAGTTCACCATCTCCATTCATGAGCACAGGAACTGGTTCCTCCATGAGTAGCATGGGCAGTACCATGTCCAAGATCAGATGTGGTGCTAGTACCTGACAGTGACTGCTGTCTGCTGGGCCTGTGTCCTCCATGGACAGCCCAGGACCATATGTCCATGGTCTGCCATGTCATGGTGTGGACAGCACACCTCCCTCTGTAGTGATGGAGGTGGTGCCACTATGGGAATGTGAGTGTACACAGCCATGTGGACTACCAGCCGATGGTGTTGTTGCTCTATGTCCATGTGTCTGACACCCAACTACAACCACATGTTCCAGCATAGACAATGTGTGGTCAAAGACAGGGACTGTCTGAGTCCATTGTCTGTCCAATACATCAGTGAAATATTCCATGGTGTCACCAATGCAGTGGAGGCAGTCACGAGTGTCAGACTTTGCTACATCCATAGCCCTAAGCATCAATTTGGTGTTGCTTTCAGCTCATGACTGTGCCTCCATGACAGCCCGAAACATGCATTGATTGACCCATGATATGACACCTGCAACAGGAAGTGGATGGCAGCAGTCCTCTTTTGAGCCCCCCTGTCAAATCTGCCTGTGTGGGACCTCACCAGCTGTCTGGCTATGGCCAGTGTCTGAACTCACTGACTCCATAGTTCTCACACTGTCCTGTACTATGTCACCCCCTGACTGTCCAATATCTGTAGCCTCTGGTGACTGGGTATGTGTGGGCATACTGACTGTGTGTGGGGTCAATGGGGGCAGAAGAGGAATGTCAACCTCTGGGACAGATTCAGCCACAGACAACCCCACCTGTGGCTCACTATGGCCACCATCATCGGCAGAGTCCGATGAGACACCAACATCAGGTTGTGGGGGGAAAGATTCCACCCCCCAGTTCACCTGTGAGAAGCAAGACAAAAGCAGTACATTACCACCTGCACTATTAAGTATGGCAATCCACACAGACTCATACAGATAAAGATGCACAATTGCATTACATGTCCCACATCTTCTCTCTCTGTACCCATGCACAACACACAAACCCACAACAACATACACAGACAACCCAGGCCATGTATAACATACATGTCACCTACTCACCTATATCCAAGTAATGTTGCCAGTTCAATACACCTGTGAGGTATACAATGTGACAGTCTATGTGACAGAACTACACATAAAACCCAGTACACCTGTCTTGACAATGATATGCCAGTTGTAGTACCACTGCCTCAGGTATGTGTCTTCTATCTTTTGTGTCTGAATGGGCATCTTGGAGTAATTGCCTCTTGTATAGCAGGCTGTGTAGTTGCTCACTACTATAAGTGCAAACATGTTAATGTTCGTACAAATACACATCTGTCATTCCCTAAGCTATGCACTGTAGTTAACTGCTCCAAAATGGAACAAACAATTATTCTACTCTAGCTAAGCACAGCACTTGTGCAAAAGGCAAAATGGCAGCCCTTAACATTCATAGGGTATATCTGATCAGGCAAAACAACAGTATACACCTACCAGGTACAGGACTACAATCTCCGGCCATACCTGACATACCTATGAAAAGGTGAGGGAGAGGTATTAACAGCAACACCAAACATTAGTGTTACAAGGTAATATGTGCATATATCCATATGTACAGTAACTAATGTGATACTGGCTATATTGCTGACATTCTGAGTATGTGTGCAGAACTGTGGTGAAATGTCAACACCCCTCCAATGAAGATAGACCTGACACCCATGTACTGATCTGTAGAGCCTGCAAGAATGACTGCAAATGTATTATACTGGTGCACAGAGTTGGCTTACCTGGATGCTCCTCTGATGTGGACACTGTGGCACCCACCTCTGGGATGTATGGCATGATGGTTGGCTGGGAGCTGTGGGTTGATCAAAGGTTCACCAGGAATTCCTCTGTGGCTGGGAGTGGTTGTTGTGTTGCAGGCTCTCCACCAGTGGCAGCACAATCCCAGGCAACAGCAGCTGCCCTTTGATGTGAGCATTGACTATGTATGTGGCACATTGTCGAAAATGCTCATAGGTCCTGTCCTGTTGGCCAATGTCATTAATAGCCCTCACAAGGTCAGCCCACAATGATGCTCATTGTTCTTGATTGTGACATACCCTTGACAGCAGGATATGATGATTGCATCTGAGATCATCCACTATAGCGTCATTTTCTGCAGATGAAAATGGAGGATGTTTCTGTCGGTACATTGTAACTGCAAGACAATGACAGGGGAACACATTACAGGACCAGCTACATGGATGTCCACTATGTACAGACCCTGCACAACCCAAATGGACTGCACTATCCACCGGTCCCTCACACGTCATACCCCACAGTCTATCAACACACTACATGTGTGGCTATTACAAAGATAGCAACAATATGGGTTATGTCCCTGTGTGTTGTGACAGAGTCTGCTGTATGTCTCTACACCCATCACTGTAGTCTACTGTGGTGTGTCCCCTACCGGCAAAGTCCCACTACTTTGTCATACAACCACTGTCAGACAAATAGCTGTGTGCTATTACAACTATATGGGGACAGACCAGCAACATCAGTGTGCCACAATGACAGACAGCAATGTAAACCTGCTGTAGTATATCTTCCCTGTAGGTGTCATATCTGTCTACTACACAGGTGTTTCCAGAATGTGAAAGTGTGCCTCATTGATGTGGTCCTTTTAGCACACTCATGTGGATGCCTGACAAACACTTGGCAAAACATTGATGGTTGTTGTAAGAATATAGAAAATCTGGCTGTCACACTCCAGAGCCCTCAGAAAACACTTATGCTATAGTAATATCTGTTAGTCTATTCATAGTCTTACTTTGTATTGCCAATATGTATACTCTGTCACTGAATAGGAGCCTGTGTTCCCCCAGCAATTATGGCTACAACCTGAATTCCTTCTGTAAGGGGTTGACAGGTATGTTAGCCATAGCTCTCAAGCAATGAGGTATGAATGTCAACAAAACAGTGACCTATCCAGAGTACATCAGGGGTTGTCAATGTCAAAACTATTTCTGTGCGACATTGACAAACTGAGAGGAGGTGAATGACAGTACGCATTTGATATTACAGCTGTGTACACCCTTACTTTCTGTCAGTATGTCTAACTCATAATCCACTAACTTTCCTACTGCAGCTGACCATTGTAGGAGGGAGTAACAAGGGCAGAGCTGTGATTTGATTCAAAGCAGGGACAGTTGAGTGGCCTGCCTGCAGTTGTTGGACAGCAGAGTATCACCATGTCAATAACATAGATGTACTACAGGTCTACTGTTGTAATCTCTATTCTCCATACCTCCATCCTCCCATCTGCATCCCATTATATGAGGACATACATGTCCCCATATAATGGGATGCAGATGGGAGGCTGTAGGTATGAGGAATAGGAATTACAACACTAGACCTATTTCCCATACCTCCATCCTCCCATCTGCATCCCATTATATGGGGACATGTATTACATACCTGGTAGAGTGAAGTAATCCTATTTTGACCAGAACCTCTGCAAACAGCTTGCAAAACTGTTGTCTGTCTGAGTAAAGCAACATAACAGTGTAAGAAACTTCTCTGTGTGGAAGATTTTCAGTCCATATATCTCTAGTTAATCACTGTATATTAATCAGGTCAGACAAAAGTAGTATAAGTAGCGAACTTAAATTAGTCTTAAGTAAAAAAAAAAAAAAAAAAATATATATATATATATATATATATATATATATATATATATATATACATATATATATATATATATATATATATATATATATATATATATATATATATATATTTATATTACTAAGTATTCGAAATTAATCCAAGAAAGGCAGGCAGTCTGTTTCTAGTAGAAAATCCTTTATTAAGTACAAAGACAAGTGATCCATGTAAAACAAAAATAGAGTAATAGTTTCCTCACAAGCTTTCTAAATATATATATATATATATATATATATATATATATATATATATATATATATATATATATACATACACTTTTTAACAGGCAAGGGACTGTTTTTTTGTGCTGTAAAACAAAGTGTTATTGGCACACATGTTACATTCACATCCCTTCCCCTATCAGTGTGACATTCAAGCTGGTCCTGCCCTACTTAGTAGCTGTCATAATAACACAGTAATCTGAATAGCGCGCTCCGCTAATGCGTCCGTCTCTAGTGTCATAGCATAGTTAGGTAGGGGTTTGAATCCAGCAAGTGGCAAATGTGTGTGAAGGGGGGTAAGTGTAAGTATGTATGAAACGAACATCCCTTTAAGGCTTTACCAGAAAGGCTCATCCAGACTCTGCTACACTTTGCTGTGAAGGAAAGGTTAGTTTGCTGTTATTTTTTGTATTTCTGTATTGCCTTTCTATATTTTGAATATTGAGGTTTGTTTTCTTTACCTTGTGTTTTGCTTGCATTCTGTTTTAACAGCATATTAAAACTTCAAAAGAGACCACAGCTCTCTCTGTTCTGAGTCAGGCACTGTCTTTCTAGTTGCCCGCCTCTTATGTTAATCTGACCATATATCTCATTTCTCTCTACTTTCACTGGCTTATGTGAGTAATCACAAAACCATCACTTTTGAAATCCCACCCCTTCAATTATTTAAATTTATTGGCCATCCTACAGTATTTCATAGTACCAAAATACAAAAGTAACTACCCCTTTCAGTCCATCTTGCTGTTTTAAAAATAATAACTCTCCAATAAACCTTAACTTTTTAAACAGGTAAAACTCAAGTTACCTACTTTCATATCTAACTTCTCTAGTGCACACTGCAGAGTGCATTCTTTTCAATCTTACCTTTAAGCATCCCTGTTACTAGCACTTTCTCTAATACCTAAAAAGATCATCTCTACTTGACTCCAAGTAGACTTTTCTCTATCTGTTAAACCTAGCACTTGCTCCTACAGTACTTATTACCTTGATACGGCACTCTTATAGATAGCACCCCAAAAAGGCAAACCCCCATTTCTCGGTCACCCACGTCCCCGGAATCTCTTTTAAAGTTTTTGTCTAGTCCTTCTAGCATGTCGAGGATCAGTTGCTAGTGTCCTCTCCTGCTCAGCTGGTGAACCTGGGAATATTGAGGCAATGTTACAATTGCCTCATGTACACAGACAACCCTCTCCTCCTCCCACAAAACACAAATACATGCGAGAGATGCAACTATATGGCCAAACTGGAGGCTGAGCTCTCTCAACATAGGACTGGCAAGACCAGTCAGGAGGAGAAGGTTACCACACACACTATAGACCCAGTCTCACATAGTACCATCACAACCTCAAATCATACACATAAACACACAAAGACATACTCGGCGGCTCTGATCAAAAATCTACCAAAACAGCAGAGGCCACCAAAGCAGACACCCAAACAACCACCACCTCAGAACACAACACCTGCAACACATAGACCTCAGAGTCAGTGTCAAACAGTCACAGCCCTTAAGGCCAAACACAATGCCAGACACACTAGTCATTGGTGACTCCATAGTCAGACACACTGACGTCCCGCTCACCAGACTGAGTAAGGAGAAGGTCACAGTAAGCTGCCTGTCGGGCGCTAGAATCCGCCACATAATGCAAGCACTCAGGTCTCTCAACAGCAGGTACAAATACGACTCAGTCATTGTCCACGCTGGTGTAAACGACCTGAGACGTACCTCCTTGGACTACATGAAAAGAGACATTGAGGAGCTCTCTGATTATGTAGCCCAGGCAGGTATGACCCTGACCTTGAGCAGTATCCTACCTTCACCAAGAATGATGCCACAATACAGAGATAAGATGATCAGCTTTAACAATTGGCTTAAACTCTGGTGTCATTCAAAGGGGATCCAATGTCTGTCTGCCTGGGATGACATGCTGGACAAGCCACGCTGCTTCGCAAGGGACGGCTTGCACCTGTCACCCCTGGGATTCCGGATATTGGTAAAGGCTCTTGCCATCCCCATAGTGCCTTTTTTAGGCAAGGCTCAAATTCTAAACCTACCACCCTAGAACACAAAAAAAAAAACTAAGGGTAATGCTGCTCAATGCCAGAAGTCTAAATCTCAAAATGCACGCACTCGAGGCCCTTCTCAGTATGGAGAACATCGATGTCTGTGCAGTGACAGAAACCTGGTTCAAGGCTCCTGAGAGCACCCCAGCACTATCAGGTTTTACCTCTTATCATGCGTTCCGGCCCCAAAATCCGGACAATACCAAGAAAGGAGGGGGGGTATCCATATTCATCAAGGACACCCACAACTCTAGACTGGTGGCAACGCACGATGCATCGGAGACCATCCAGGTGCAATTAACCATAGGCAAGACTGCTCTGCAAATTGTAGCATGTTACAGGCCACCCTCACAAACTCAGGAACCTCACATGGCCTTCCTGAAAACACTAGAGGGGATAAATGTATCACCAAACACCATCATACTAGGTGACTTCAATTACCCTAGTATAGACTGGGAACACTACTCAAGCCCAAACACCCTAGCCCAAAAGTTCCTGGAATTCATAAACTCAAATGCCATGGAACAACTAGTCACCATCCCCACAAGAGGAGAAAACATACTTGATCTCATCATCACGAACATGGGAGCACAATGTTCAACACCGAAGTATACCCCTCACTGGTGAGATCAGATCACAAACTAATCTCGCTGGAGGTCCTCATCCCACCCCACCTGAAATAAAAAGACCACAGTAAAGAACTTCTCAAAGCCAACTTCACACTTCTAAAGACTAGTGTGGTCTCCTTTAAGGCCCCGAGCTGGCGGAAAACAGTACTCAAGCCGCTGAATCACTTACAAATGCCTTCTACCAGCACCTGCAGGACTGCATGGATAAGGCAATCCCAAGCAAAACAAAGACTCTTTGTACCAAAGGCAAGCGTCCAGTCTGGTGGACCCCAGCCATAAACAAACTCTACAACAAAAGGAGGAAGCTACTACAAGATAGAGCAAAATCCTTAAAAGGTAAGACACCCTTGATCACTATAAGTAAAAACTAAGAGCTCTCATAAAATCATCCAAAGCAAATTTTGAGAGAAAAATAGCTAAAGACTCAAAAGACAATCATAAGGCCTTCTTTAGCTATGTTAGAAACCTGGGAGGAAACTCCCAGATATGCTCAGAACTAGTTCAAAATGATGTGAAGATTACTGATCCTACAGACATTGCCAACATACTGGCTGACAGGTTCAGTGCAAACTTCTCCCCTCCCCAAAAGGAGAGATATCTATACCAAGCGATTGCAGCCCCCAAACATCTCCAACGCCCAAGTGAGAACTGCTCTCTCCAAAGCAAAAAACACAGCATCCATGGGACCGGATGGTGTCCCCGGCTGTGTGCTCCATGAACTCAACGAGGAATTAAACCCACAGCTAGGACAGCTGTTTAATCATAGTCTTACCTCTGGATACATACCCAGGGAGTGGCGCACTGCAACTGTGGTCCCACTTCACAAAGGCGGTGCCTCCACCGACCCTGGAAATTACCGGCCCATTAGCTTGACAAGCCTTATCTGCAAAGCCATGGAGAGGATCATAATGGACCTCATAAATAAAGACATAGGGAATTTACAGACTTTGGATCCATCCCAGTTTGGCTTTGTCAAAGGCAGATCATGCCTTCTAAACTTGGTTGACTTTTTCGAAACAGTCACCAAAGCCATTGATGAGGGAAAGGCAGTCCATACAGCCTACCTCGATCTGGCGAAGGCCTTCGATACAATACCCCACTCGGGTATCATTGAAAAACTCATCAGCTTAAATGTTAACCCATACATCACAAGATGGGTTGCAAACTGGCTGAGTGACAGAACCCACAGGGTCAGAGTTGCTGGCGCCATGTCAGACTCAAAGCCTGTCACAAGTGGTGTACCACAGGGCTCAGTCCTGGGCCCACTCTTGTTTGGCATCTACTTTTCCAAGTACAAGCAAACACAGGAGGGTTATGGCTGACAAAGTTTGCAGATGACTGCAAACTGGGCCATAGTAGAAAACACATCTGACACAGATATCCTTCAGAAGGGTCTCACAGAAACGGATAACTGGTGCCAGAGCCATGGCCTAAAGTTAAATGCCAAAAATGCATAGTCATACCCTTCGGGAAAAACAAGGTTACCCCTAGCTACCAAATAGGTGGCAATCCACTGAGCACAGAAGAAGTTATCAGGGACCTGGGGACCCAGGTTGATAGTAGTCTGTCATTCAACACCCATGTAGCTAAAGTAGTTAGGAAGACCTTCTACATTGCCCACCTTATCATGAAGGAATTCTCATCTCGAACAAGGGAGGTCATAGTCTCCCTATACTCCCACTATACTCATCACTCATCAGACCAATGATTGAGTACAATGCCCTATTCGGAATGTATCTGACCCGACACTTGCAGCAGCTGGAGAGGCCACAAAAGTTCCTCACCAAAAGGATAAAGGGTCTCAAACATCTGTCCTATGCTGCCCGACTGAAAGAACTCCAGCTCTATTCAGTCGCTTACCGCTTGCTCAGAGGTGACCTTTGCCTAACATACAAGGCCATGTCAAACCCAGATTTGATGAATATGCTTCACTTCAAAAATCTAGATCCGTCAGAGCCACAAGGGCGGGAGACTTAAACCTCGACACGGCTATTAATAGGACATGCTGGAGGGATAGATTCATCACCCAAAGACTCCCTATGCTGTGGAATAAAATCCCGGTATATGTGAGGCAGAGCACCTCGCTGGCCTTGTTCAAGAGAAATCTTGACCAATGGATGGGAGATCGCAGATATACCCCAGGGATTACCTTAGTGTCACTGCTCGACAGAGGCACAGCAAAATAATGGGTATAGTTCCCCATACTAAAGGGGTGGCGTAAGCCACAAAACTATGGGCTAGGCTTGTAAATGCCCTCGGGCAGATAGCCTATTATGAACCTATGAACCTATGAACAACCTTAATGTACTTTAAATAAAATTTATAATGATGTGGTACCTCTTATTTAACCAGATTATTAAGTGGATTATTAAGTCTGTGATTTTATCCGAGACAATATACTACATGGCTGGAATTATATCAACCGTAGTCCATTTGGCAAGCAAAAATATATATATATATATATATATATATATATATATATATATATATACACTTTGCATGTAAAAAATCAGTTGCAAAAATCATATTCTATTATCATAACCTATTGTTAACAAAGATCGCTTTCGTCCTTCTAGAGTTCTTCAGGTCTGTGTACAAGAACAGAAGAACTTTTGAATAAAGGACTTGGTTTTGTACCCAGGCTTTTCTCTGATGAATACAACATCGTCACAGATGTTATCAGTTTCTGTCGCAATTTAAACTTAAAATTGTTTTTTTCTGATAGGGAGTCTCAAAGATCTAATGAATTCAGATTTCTCAAATCTGAATTTCAGTCACCGATGAATAAACACATATCCATTTTTATGCAATCAGTACTCAGGGATTTACATTTCCAAGACAAGGAATTCAGCATACTTGGACATAATCTATCACCGCCTGAGATTACAGCCCTACAACAGCTACGTAACAACCACAATATTGCGATTTTACCAGCAGACAAGGGTGGAGCGGTAGTAGTTATGAACATGAGTTATTATCTCAATGAAGGTAGATCACAATTATCTGACACAAGTTGCTACATGAATATGGCCATTGATCCTACTCCAGTATTCAAGAAGGAAATAGATTCCTTCCTGAATTTAGCTGAAGAAGAAGGTATCATTAGCAAGAGTAGTGTTCTACATCTTACGGTCAAAGATCCACAGAAACAAGTCCTATATTTACTCCATAAAATTCACAAATCAATATCCAAACCTCCAGGCAGAACAATTGTCTCTGGTATTGGATCTTTGACTAAACCACTATCCATGTTCCTCACTCAATACCTTAAACCTCTATTGACCTTTGTTAGGGCGAGATTGCAGGATACTACACAATTCTTACAGATCATTCAGGATACACAATTGGAGCCTAGTTGGCTTATGTGCTCACTAGATGTCAAAGCTTTGTATACCAGTATTCCACACTGGGCAGGTCTACAAGCTCTACAGTTCTGGTTCGACCTGTCTGCCTTATATTCCCCTGGGTTCAATACCTTGCTTATTTGCATGACTGAACATGTATTGACAAAAATGTTTTTTATTTCCAAGGGGAATGTTACTGGCAGCTCCAGGGTACGGCTATGGGAGCCTCTTTTGCTCCAATTTATGTGGATCTATTCATGGCTTTTTTTGAAGAATGCATGATATATGATCCACTACACAACATCTATCTTGTGGAAACTGATATATGGCGCAGACATTTAGATGATTGTTGGATGGTGTGGCGGGCAGATGCTACATACTTGGAGGAATTCGTTGAATACCTCAATGGCAATATTTGGGGAATTGAGTTTACAGTTACATACAATTTACAAACCATCAATTTTTTGGATGTTACAGTTTCCAGAAACAGGGATCACACCCTTAATACCAAGACAAACCATAAATACCCCCAATGTAATACTTTATTGCATGCTTCCAGCATGCATCCACGCCACACCATCCGCAACATACCTAAGTCACAATTCATGCATATTAAACGCATAAGCTCAACACTATGAACGAGCCAGTTTAGATCTGTATCACAGATTTGCAAATAGAGGTTACAAACAATAGGATATTGCTAGGGCATGGGAATGGTCCACTAACATTGACATGGATACATTACTACAATACAAAACACATAACATCGATTCTTCTAAATCTGCCATCAGGCTTGTCACCACCTATGGTAGAAATCACAATGCCATCAGGGGCATTATCAATACACATTGGAACATTCTTTTGGCTAATGACCAGCTCAGATCACTTTTGGGATCACAGTGTCATTTTACATATAGGAGAGGTAAAACATTAGGTTCTTTGTTTTCTCACTTCAAACATAAGGAGAATGGGGGAGCCATACACAAACAAATGACCATGTCTGGGGATGAACTGTTGGACACATTCCCCTGTGGTCATTGTGGTTCTTGCAAACAAGTTAGTAAATTTAAACAATTTACCAGCCAGAACACTAGTAGAGTGTACGAATGTAAAATCTTTGGAAATTGCAGCAGCAGCTGGGTGGTTTATTTGGCTACTTGCCAATGTTCGGCCTTTTATGTAGGCCAAACCTCCAGGTCACTTAGAACCCATATGAATGAACATAGAAGTGACATCAAAAATAAAAAAGAAACTAATGCCCTATACAGACATACATTAAAACATCAAAATGCTCAATTTACTTTTATGATCATTGACAAAATTATTGGTGACAGAAGCAACTCACAAGGGTGGCATAGTATTCATAATCATAAAGAAAAATATTGGATCATCACACTGGAGGCGTTATTTCCACCAGGTTTGAATGACCATTTGTAACCACAATTTTTTATGAGGAATCTATGTCGTACCTTACCTATGATGTTTACTAGGTAGTATTATTATGTTTAGCTTTGTCTTAACCATGGAATAATAGTCATATAAAATTTTCACATTATTGTATTTGTCAATGGTTTGATCTGTAACCACTATTTTAGTATGTTTCTTTACACTTATGGTTTATGCAACCTTTTTTTGAACACCATGTTTGTTTATACTATCATCTGGTTAGTTATTTGGCATTTTGTTATACAATTCTTCAGCTTGTTCTTTGATATGTCAATATTTTCCCTTTTTTTATTATTTAACATAGTAGGAATTTGGTTTCTTTATATCTTTTGACTATTGCAACCTATACATGCTTATTATTTTTTCATGTTATTTCTGTACCAATATATTCTCATTATGATGTACATTTTTCTATATTAATTTAGTTGACATCTGTACTGTAACAGATTTAATTTTCATGATCCTTATTTGGATCCTGATTTCTCCACTATTTGTTATGGCATATTATTAATTTCATGTTCATGCACTATTCCATTACCTCTGTGTATATAATTATCATCCTTGCTTATTCTCTGGTTTTATTTTCAGATTTTATGTATATTCTCCAATATACATGATTATACATTATTTTCAGAAATGTTTTTCACTAGATCCTTACTATAGTTTTGTGTAACTCTATATCATCTTGTCACTTTATGTATATGTAATTAGCATTCAGGAGCAGGAGCATTCCATGTTTCCTATTGGCTGGGGATGCATATAAATATTTATGTACTATTTGGCTTTGTAATGTTGATTATCTTTCACTGATGAAGGCATCTTCTGCTGAAACCAGTTTGAACAATAAAGCTATGTATTTTGATTAGCTTGTTGGGGTGTTTTGGTTTTCAGAGCTCCAGTTCACAAACATGCTGGCCAACTATTGTTTCATTGGTATTTTTGGGCCGTGCAGATCCTACGTGCACAGCACATTGTTCAGTTACTAAATATACAGAACCAACTGATATTGCCAACATCCTGGCAGATAGGTTCAGTGCTAACTTTACCCCCCCCACCCCCTAAAGGGCCCGTCTCTATACCGGAAGAATGCAAAGTTCCTGTAATCACGGCTGCACAGGTAAAACCACACTCTCCAAAGCCAAGAACACAGCATCCATGGGACCTGACAACATGCCAGGCTGCATTCTACATGAACTACAGAATGAACTGGCACCCCACCTAAGCACCATGTTCAGTCATAGCCTCACCTCAGGCTTTGTGCCCACTGAATGGTGCACAGCAATGGTTATCCCACTCCACAAAGGGGGAGCCACCACGGGCACTGAGAACTACCGCCCCCATTAGCCTAACGAGCCTGTAAGATCTGTAACTCCATGGAATGTATCACCATGGAACTTATAAACAAAGACATTGGTAATCTCCAAACTCTGGACCCCACCCAGTTTGGGGTTGTAAAAGGCAGATCATGTCTCCTAAACCTGACTGACTTCCTTGAAGCAGTCACCAAAGCCATAGACGAGGGTAAGGTGGTTCACACATCCTATCTAAATCTCCCTAAGGCTTTTGACTCCATCCCCCACTCTGGAATTATAGATAAACTCACTAAATTAGGTATAAATCTCTACGTCACAAGATGGGTTGCCAACTGGCTTACTGACAGAACCCACACTGTGAAGGTAGCAGACTCCAAATCCGACTTCAGACCAGTGACAAGTGGAGTACCACAGGGTTCAGTCTTGGATCCTCTTCTGTTTGGTATCTACTTTTCTGAAGTACAGGCTAACACAGAAGGTTTTTGGCTAATGAAGGTCACAGATGACTGCAAACTAGGAGCCATAATTGAAACTCCTAATGATGTGGACATCCTACAAAAGGGCCTCACTAAGAAAGATGCCTGGTGTCAAAGCCATGGCCTCAAGCTCAATGCCAAAAAGTAGATGTCATCCCCTTTGGTAAAAACTCTGTACCCATGAGCTACCACAAAGGTGGTAGTCTACTTAACACCGAAAGTGTGATAAGAGATCTTGGGACACAGGTGGACAGTAGTCTCTCCTTTGATAATAACATCACCACAGTAGTCAGAAAATCCTTCTATGTGGCACACCTCTTCACAAAAGGTTTCTCATCCAGGAAAAAGGAGGTCATTGTTCCCTTCTACTTGTCACTCATTAGACCTATTAGAGAGTACAACACCCCTTTTGGTATGTACCTCAAAACCCATTTACAAAAACTGGAAAGACTGCAGAAATACCTCACAAAGAGGATTACTGGCCTCAAACAGATGCCCTATGCAGACCGTCTAAAAAAACTCCAGCTTTACTCTGTCGCATATTGCCTACTCAGAGGCAATCTCTGCCTAACATGCAAAGCTATGTCAAACCCAGAGCTGTTGGACATTCTCGACTTAAAGAAATCACAATCCATCTGAGCTACATGCTCTAGGGACCTAAACCTTGTCACCACAATAAACAGAACATGCTGGAGGGATAGATTCCTGTCCCAGAGACTTCCTATACACTGGAACAAACTACCTAAATATTAAACAACGCTCCTTATTAGCACTCTTCAAGAAAAATCTTGATGATTGGATGGGAAATAAGAAATTCAACCCGATGATCACCTCTGTGGCTCTGCTCGACAGGGGCACAGGAAAATAATTTCCTTGGGTAGCGAAAGCCAAGGTACCTTTTTGACTAGGCTTGTATAGGCCCTAGGACCGATAGCCTAGTACCTACCTATGAACCTATGAAGTGTATATGTATATATTTATATATATTTTTTGATTTCCAAATGGACTAAGGTTGATATATTTCCAGCCATGTAGTATATTGTCTTGGATAAAATCACAGACTTAATAATCTACTTAATAATCTGGTTAAATAAAAGGTACCACATCATTATAAATTTTATTTAAAGTACATAAGGGTTATATTATTATGACAGCTACTAAGTAGGGCAGGACCAGCTCGAATGTCACACTGATGGGGGAAGAGATGTGAATTTAACATGTGTACCAATAACACTTTGTTTTACAGCACAATAATCCACTCCCTTGTCTGATAAAAAGTATATATATATATATATATATATATATATATATATATATATATATTTAGAAAGCTTGTGAGGAAACTATTTTTGTTTTACTTGTATCGCTTGTCTGTATACTTAATAAAGGATTTTCGACTGGAAACAGACTGCCTGCCTTGCTTGGAATACTTTTGAATACTTAGTAATTCTGTACAATTATATATTTTTTATTATTTATTTTTTTCTTAAAACGAGTTTGAGTTCGCTACTTCTACTACTTTTGTCTGATCTGATTAATATACAGTGATTAACTAGAGCTATATGGACTGAAAATCTTCCACGCAGAGAAGTTTCTTAAACAGTTTTGTTTTTGGACCCACTAACTTGTTTAGTGGGTTGTTTTGAGACTTTGGGGATACCATGGAATAAATCAACATACAGACACGTTCCCCAAAACAGTTGATTGCCTTTTGTAGTTAATGCTCATTAACAGGTGATTGCCTGTGTACCAATCTGTGGCTCAGATTTGCTAGCTGCATCCAAAACAGCTAGGTTGCATTTTCATTAGCCAATGACATGGCACCATAGTGCAATATTTAAGGGCTTCCTGTAGGCCTTGCCCCCTTTCTTAGACTTTGAGATTGACATTAGTGAGGTGTGGAGACTACAGCATCACAGAGAGTAGGTACAAATACTGTTCACTCTTGAGATTTATGAGGTATGTCCACAGTTTTGCATGTTACGTTTGGTGATTGTCCCATGACATTGTGATTATCAGGCAGTTCAGTGGTAAACATTTTGGGTTGTGCTCATTAAGGAGAGAGAGACATGTGAGTGTCAGATGTCATACCCGTCAGAATATGCATGCTGATGCAGTAGCTGCTATTCTATCAGCTCACTATCATTGTATGGGTGTACTGTGAAACATGTCCCTGTCGCTGGACCTTTGCACCCCCACCCTTTATGCATGGTTTTTGTCTGGATCACTTGTTCTAGGGGTTTGTGAGGTATGGTAGGTATGTAGCAGCTAGCTTAACATGCAACTGCATATGTTCCAGGCTGTAGCAGCACATATAAGGAGGAGCGTGAACACTTTGGAGGATAGCAAGCTGTACTTGTAACTGAGGCAGCAGTGTCATCTCTGTAGTTACAGTAGAGCCAGGGTAAGGGTACCCTTTACAGTTCACCTGAGAAATTTGCATAAGGTGCATCTGTTAAGTAAAAGTGCCAATCACAGAGTAGCAGGCAACATATAGTTAGGCTATACAAATATGTGCAGTGTGTTCCTACCTACATGCCTTTGATTTGAAAACATGGGTAGCAGTTAATTCAGTAGCAGCAACCTGTGTGTGTTAAAACTGCATGACTCCATCATTTCTTGCTGTGTTCACAACAATGTAATTGAAGTGTAACATACTGGATTTGAACTCAGGGTTGTGGGTGACAAAATGTATTTCATGCAGTGCATTTAACAGACTGAGCTACTGAGTCAGTGTTGCAACAGCTCTATTTGCAACATATGGGTCTATATTAGATCAGCGAATGCTGATTGATCAAACTTATGTAAGCGAACGCTTAAAATATCGAAGCAACAGAAACCCGTATTTTTTCCTAGGGAAAGAATTTGTTTGTCCGTTTTTGTTGCTTCGGTATTTTCAGTGCTGTGGTGGAAAGTTACGGGTTGGGTCCAGGTAAGTGTGTGATTGTGTGGATGTGAGTGTTAGGGGGGATTAGATGAGTTTGGGTTAGGGAGCGGGTGAGGTGAGTGTGTGATAGTGACGGACCTTAGGGTTAGGGTTTGTGTTAAAGTAAGTGGATAGTTAGTGGAGTGTGTACAGTTTAGTGTAGGGTTAGGTGTCAGATTTTAGGTGTATGTGTGTGGATTGCTGTTTGTTTGGTGTGCTTGTGTTGTGTGTATGTGTTTTGGAACAGTGATTTTTTTCCCTAGGAAAAAAAATCACTGTTCTGACAGTTCGAGATTGTAAGCTTTCTCTTACATAAGTTCGATCAATCAGCGTTCGCTTTTTTAAGCGTTCGCTGATCTAATATAGACCCGCAACATATATGTGTATACATACAATCTGTGACACACATTGTCTGCATCTATCATTATGTGCATTGCTTTCACAGGCAGTTGTTCCACGGCAGGGTCCCAGTTGTACACATGTACTTTGCCATTGCTGCCTTAGCAGGTGTGTTTAAAGATGTTGATGATAAAATGGTACATTTACCTGCTATCCCAGGCCTCATGCACATCCATTATTATTTATCTGGCTGTATACTGCTGTGTTTTTGCATCAGAACCCAGGGACGTTCCCATTTTTCCCAGTAGATGTACTTGTAGTCTGTCAGTGGCAATCAGTATATTTTGCCGGAAACACCTATGCTAAATAAGAGCTGAATGGTGTAGTGGTCCAATCCACTATGGTATAGTTGACAGTGGCCTGGGTTTGAGATTTGGCTGAGGTGGTTATTTTGTACATGTGCCTAACACTGTGAGAGACAAATAAGACCATCAAGGCACATTAATGCACTTTTAAGTGGGTTTGAGTGGGTTTGTGTGGCAAGCCACATCACGGTGCTATGCTTAGCTCCATGTAAACCCTTGCTAAAAATTTAAAAAGAAAAGAAAAAGGGGCTGATAGAACAATGGTGAAATGTGGCAAGCAGGGAGAAAAACATACTGAAAGACAGGTAGGGATGTGCAGGATGGGTGTAGGGAAGAACCATAGGTTTCCATTTCTTGTACAGGAATGGCTGTGCGGTTTGACACATTTTGTGATGAATTTGGACTCTCAAACCCCAGAGAGAAGGGTGAGAACAACATAAATGTGTTGTAAAGCCAGTTGGACCAAATTAGGTGTGTCAAGTGGACATGTGTGCAAAATAGAGAGCTATGTATGGGGCAATACTTTTTTGTTGCAGGACAGGTGCCCTTTTTTTTTAAGGAGAGAGTGGAATGTTGAGGAAGGGATATAGGTACATGTGGGGAAGTAAGTTGAGTAGGAGAGGATGCAATTGCAGATAGACAAGACAGCAGACAGGAGTGTGTGTAACACATGATGGGGATAAATACCTTTCATGGAGAAAATGTTGTGGAATTTGAGAAGCATGTGCCTCCAGACGGCAGCAGCATGACTGAGCTCCCCACTCATAGGCAGTCAACACTGCTTCTTCACTTCCCCAAAGGTGGTTGTGCTGGAGGCTGCATGCCAGGGCCAGCAGGCCCCATCAGGTTGTCAAGTCTGCCCTCAATACAGAGCAGCCATTGTTCATAGCTCCTATGAACTATCCTGTGCACCATGACTGGTAGTTGATCCTGGGTGACTGGCACCCCTCCACCATTGCTCCCAGATGGTACACGACCTGTCCCCTGAGGCCATTCCACTCGAAGGTGGTGCAAGGCCAATGCAAGGGGCACCACTGGCCTGAGTCCCAGATGCACTGGTACCTGGTGCCATGGCCGGATGAGGTAGGGTAGGTGGATCAGCAGGAACCGTCCTACTCAGTTGTGCTGTGGTGATAGAGGTATAGCAAAGTGTATAGATTAGTTATGAACAACACAGTTTGTTAGTAATAATAGCATGCCAGAACATTGGAAATAATCCAATCACATTTCAATGCATATTATATGGAACACAACAATAAATACCATAACAGTCAGTATATTAACAGCATGCCAGTAACAGTTACGACATAAGGCCAACAACTTTGGTATTTAACAAGATATGTTAATATGCAACCATTATAATACATAAGAATAGTAAAATACATGCCCCAAAATAAAGTTTAATGTAACAACAGATGTTAATAGTAAACCATAACCAATGGATAATAATAATAAATAAATGAAGATAAGGGGTGGGGAGAGAGAGAAATAAACAGTCCATTAATATCGTTATAGTCTATTTCATGGAGAACAGTACTGCTATCTTCTCTACAGGTCTCTCCTTTCTTTAGCAACACTAAACCCATATATGTGGAGGCCCTTAACATTAACCTGCCTAAGCAACAAGGACCTCCGAAGCTGAAATGCAAACAAACACCAGTCACAACCAAAGTGACACATAGCTCACAACACCAGTGTGCCTCCCAACAACAGCCCCTAAGGCAAGACAATGTACCCAACAATTTAGTCATAGGTGACTCTATAGTCAGGCACACTAATGTCCCATTCACCAGGCTGAACAAGGAAAAAATTACAGTCAGCTGTCTGTTGAGTGCCAGGATCTGCCACATAATGCATGCACTCAAGTCACTCCACAACAAGTACAAATACGACTCTGTCATTATCCATGTTGGAGTGAATGACTTGAGATGTATCTCCCTGGACTACATGAAAAGAGACATGGAAGAGCTCTCAGATCATGTGGCCCAGGCAAGTATGACCCTAGCCATGAGTAGCATGTTGCCTTTGCCTAGAATGGTATCACAGTATAAGGACAAAATGATTGACTTCAACAATTGGCTAAGCTTCTGGTGTCATTCAAAGGGGATCCAGTATCTGTCTGCCTGGGAAGACATGAACGACAAACCACGATGCTTTGCCAGAGATGGTCTACACCGGTCACCCCTGGGATTCAGGTTACTGGCTAAAGCTCTTGCCACCCCTATAGTGCCTTTTTTAGGCAAGGTTCAAAGGACAAAACCACCACAGTAACAGATACAAACATGCAAAATCTGAAGGTAATGCTACTCAATGCTAGAAGTCTAATCTTCAAAATGCACTCTCTCGAGGCACTCCTAATAATGGAGAACATTGATATCTGTGCAGCAACTGAGACCTGGTTCAAGGCTCCAGAGAGCACCCCTGTAATACCAGGCTACAACTCTTACCACACTTTTCGGCCACCAAACCAAAATCGAAACACTAAAGGTGGAGGAGTGTCCATATTCACCAACGATATTTACACCTCCAGGCTAGCTGCCCAACACAATGCATCTGAAATTCTCCAGGGGCAACTAACACTAGGTAAGACTGCAATCCAAATTGTAGCTTGCTACAGATCCCCCACCATGCCCCAAGATTCTCACTGCACTTATCTAAACATACTGGAAAATATTAAGATACAACCAAACATCCTAATACTGGGTGATTTCAACTACCTTGCCATTAACTGGGAAAACTACTCAGGTACTAACACCTTTTCCCAACGGTTCTTGGAATTCATAAATTCCAATGCCCTGGATCAATTAATCCATTGTCCCACCAGGGGCTCCAATATCCTAGACCTGGTCATTACCAGCATGAGAGATAGATGCTCCACACCAGTGGTCACCCCCTTATTGGTCAGGTCTGTCCGTAAGCTAATCACTCTTGACATCCACATCCCACCCCCACCCCCCCAGTAAGAAAACCTCCATAAAAAACTTTTCCAAAGCCAACTTCATGCTACTCAAGTCAGAAGTGACAAACATCATGACCCCCATGCAGATGGGAGCTGAATGTTCTAATGCTGAATCCTACACTAAGGCACTGTACAAGCACATCCACTCGTGCATGAATCGTGCCAGCCCAAATAGAACCGAGATGCTCTCCTCCAAAAAAAGGAAGCCAATCTTGGGTCCCCTGCCATAAACAAACTATACAACAGAAGAAAGAAACTGTTGCAGAAAAGAGGAAATTCTCAGGATGCAAAAAACTCCCTTATCAGCCACAGTAAGAAGCTGAGATCCCTCATGAAATCCTCAAAAGCTAGTTATGAAAATAAAATTGCCAAAGATTCCAAAGACAAACACAAGGCATTCTATAGTTATGTCATGAATCTAAATGGCAATGCTCAGATCTGCTCTGAGCTACAACAGAATGGCATTAAATATACTGATCACAAGGATATTTCCAATATCCTGGCAGATCGATTTAGTGCCAACTTCACCCCCCTCTCACCTCCTAAAGGACCCATCTCAATACCAAAAGATTGCCAAATTCTGGTAATCATGGCCAAACAGGTAGAAACCGCACCCCCCAAAGCTAAGAATACAGCATCCATGGGACCAGATGACATCCCGGGCTGTGTACTACATGAACTACAAAATGAACTGGCACCTCACTTAAGTGTCATGTTTAATCATAGCCTCACCTCAGGCTTCATGCCCACTGAGTGGTACACAGCAGCAGTTATCCCACTCCACAAGGGGGGATCCACATTGGATCCCAGGAACTACCGTCCCATCAGTCTGACAAGCCTGATCTGCAAGGTCATGGAACACATTATCATGCAACTTATGACCAAAGACATTGGCAACCTTAAAACACTGGACCCCACCCAGTTTGGGTTCATGAAGGGCCGATCTTATCTCCTGAACCTGACTGACTTTTTCGAATTAGTCTCCAGAGCAGTGGACGAGGGTATGGTGGTCCACGCAGCCAATCTGGACCTCTTCAAGGTCTTTGACACCATCCCCCACTCTGGAATCATAGATAAACTTACTAAGTTGGGCATAAATCCCTAGCTCACTCAATGGGTTGCCAACTGGCTTACTGACAGAATTCAGACTGTAAAAGTAGATACAGCATCCATGGGACCAGATGACATCCCGGGCTGTGTACTACATGAACTACAAAATGAACTGGCACCTCACTTAAGTGTCATGTTTAATCATAGCCTCACCTCAGGCTTCATGCCCACTGAGTGGTACACAGCAGCAGTTATCCCACTCCACAAGGGGGGATCCACATTGGATCCCAGGAACTACCGTCCCATCAGTCTGACAAGCCTGATCTGCAAGGTCATGGAACACATTATCATGCAACTTATGACCAAAGACATTGGCAACCTTAAAACACTGGACCCCACCCAGTTTGGGTTCATGAAGGGCCGATCTTATCTCCTGAACCTGACTGACTTTTTCGAATTAGTCTCCAGAGCAGTGGACGAGGGTATGGTGGTCCACGCAGCCAATCTGGACCTCTTCAAGGTCTTTGACACCATCCCCCACTCTGGAATCATAGATAAACTTACTAAGTTGGGCATAAATCCCTAGCTCACTCAATGGGTTGCCAACTGGCTTACTGACAGAATTCAGACTGTAAAAGTAGTTGGCTCCAAATCCAGCTCCAGACAAGTGACAAGTGGAGTACCTCAGCGTTCAGTCCTGGGACTGCTCTTGTTTGGTATCTACTTCTCTGAAGTACAGGCCAACACTAAGGGACTCTGGCTAACAAAGTTTGCAGATGACTGCAAACTGGGAACCCTTACTGAATACCCAAATTATGTGAATATTCTACAAAAGGGCCTTGCAGAAACAGATGCTTGGTGCCAAAGGCATGGGCTCAAGCTTAATGCCAAGAAATGTATAGTTATCCCCTTTGGGAAAAAAACATTTACCCATGAATTACCACATAGGTGGCAGTACACTAAACACCGAAAGTGTGATGAGAGACTTAGGGACACAGGTGGACAGTGGTCTCACCTTCGATATCCACATCGCCACAACAGTCAGGAAATCCTTTTATGTGGCACACCTCATCACTAAGGGCTTTTCATCCAGAAAAAAAGGAGGTCATTGCCCCACTGTACTCATCCCTCATTAGGCCCATTATAGAGTACAATGCCCCGTTTGGTATGTACCTCACAAGACATCCGCAACAGCTGAAAAGGCTGCAGAGATACCTCAGTAAAAGAATCACAGGCCTAAAGCAGATGCCATATGCTGACCGTCTAAAAAACTCCAGCTATACTCTGTGGCATATCATCTACTCAGAGGCAATCTCTTCTTAACATACAAGGCCATGTCAATCCCTGAGCTGTTGGACATGCTCCACTTAACGAAATCACAATCCCTCAGAGCCACATGATCCAGGGATCTAAATCTTGTCATCACAATGAACAAAAGATGCTGGAGGGATAGGTTCCTGACCCAGAGACTCCCCATACTCTGGAATAGGTTGCCCATACATGTCAAGCAGACTGGCTTCTTGGCCCTCTTCAAAAGGAACCTTGACAACTGGATGAGAGATAGGAAATTCACCCCGGGGATCATGTCAGTCACCCTGCTAGACAGGGGTCCAGGGAAGTAAATATTGTGGGAAGAAATATCCAGGGAATTGATATGGCTAGGCTTGTCTAGGCCCTAGGGCTGATAGCCTAGTAACATCCTATGAACCTATGAACCTATGAACAAGTGGACTATAGCTGCTGTAGCATGTACACACCTCACAAGCTATCTGCATGGGGCAGTATGGGCCAAGCCATAACAACTTTGGGTAGTAAACTATACAGAACCCTTGCACATCAAGTGGACCTACACAACTATCAAAATGTACTGTGAGCTGATATATTGATGCATTCCTGGTTAGATACTCATGTTGATGGTAGATGTGTGACAGAGGAATTATGCACTACTAATTACATTCTGTGACAGTGTGACACTTAAGAGACATGTATGTGTACAGTACAAAAACTATACTACTCTCATGCCTTGCTTGATTGGCATTGGGACAGAATGCAATATCAGTGACTGCAGAAGACATCTGCATCAAATGTATTAATTGACTGCAGCAACCTTTAACAGATACTCCAGGCATACAGCTGTACCAATGATTACACATTTTATTTCTTTTATTTTATTAGTATTATATTTATTTCCTTTATTTTATGCTGTATATTCACATACCTGGTAATGATTTTAACAGTCTGTGACATCTAAGCACACAATTTATTTACACAGACAATTTCCTAACTCACCCATTTTCCTGTAGTTCCTGTGGAGAGAAAACTCTGTAATGATTTTGAGACTGCTACTGTAATATATAGTGCTACGGAGCACTGGATTCGAACTGTGGTCTGTGTGTGGCAAAATGACTTCAGACAGAGCATTTGACAAACTGAACTACTGAGACACTACTGCTTACTTAGTGACTGATATTTGCCTAGAACTCACCTGGAATCAATATATGACCTGGTATTAGTAGTACAGTTTTATAGTAGACTGCAGTGACAGTTGAACACTCAGGCATGAAACTCAAGCATGACAGAGATACTAGGTAACCTATACATTACTACTTAGAATGCAGGTGTACACAATATATTGTCAGTGGGTTGAATTATCTGTGAAGTCTACAAACCATATCAGATTATTGGGTAGGCTAGCTTACCCATATACACTTGCAGACAGTATATTTGCAGTCTACAACTATTACACTGTTGTACCTGCCTGCAGCACAACACCTCAGAGCCTGAATGCATTTAGCTGAAATGCAATGGTTAAAACAAGACAATCCTGATATACACAGTATACCTTGATTGTTATTGTTATTGCTTCATATATTATTGCAGAACAGGTGTCATAATTCATTTCTTGTACAACAGCTCTGAATCAGCACTTATTGCACAACAACCTTTATTAGATACACAATGAGGCAAAAACTGGTATCATTTTGTGTTTTTATTACAGAACAGTTGTCATAATCTATTTCATGCAAAACAGCCCTAATTCCACACATATTGCACAACACAGATTTATTAGAGGTACCTTCATACAGTTACTGGTATAGTTTCATGCTTGTATTGCACAACAGTTGTAATGCAGGTGTTGCAATACAGCTGTAATTCCACAGTTATTGCAGTAGAAACTTTATTTCATTTACTTTAGCAAAGTTAGTACTTTACCCTTCTCTGCTTATTGCACTACAGTTGACAGACGGCACTTACTGAAGTACAGGTCTAAGTCCACATTCATTGTAATACAATCTTTACTGTATATACCAAATGGAGGTAATGCTTTACTCTTTCTTGCTTATCTGACTACAGATTACAAAATACAGCTGTACTCACCACACTCACAGTGCCACCTGGCCATACACCCAGCATGTGCTTCAATGTTGCAAGCCATCTGCAGCTGTTGGGAGAGAAGACCACCATTATGCATGCCAGTTTAGCAGACATTCAGATTAGATATTAGTGGTACACAGGTTAATGTACTTAGATACACGTGAGACATCCCTTGCCAGAAACTCTTAGATCCAGGTGTCCAAGACACCCCCCTTACATCATCTCAGGTCATCACAGTGGTGATGACACTACTCACCGATGCGGGGGATACCAGTTGCACTGGTGAGGTCCCTTGCCAGCAGGTCCCAGGCCTCTGCCTTGCACTCTAAGCCCTGGCAACCTCCCTGCAGTAGCCAGCCTTCATGTTTTTTAATAAGATGTCTGACCATGACCCTGGACACCAGGATGCCCCAACGTTGTGCCCGAAAGCAAGAACCCTCTCCAACACCTGCCATAGTGTATCCCCTCAGAGAACGAACTCTAATGGATTATGCTGTATTCCCATCTGTTCTGCTTATCATTATAGTCTGTTTTCTCAACCTTACATGCCACTGGTCAATTTTTAAAAATGCGGGATAATACTTGGCAATGTGCAAACCAACACAGCTGAGCAGAGCAGTGCTTAAATTGGCAATGCTTAGCAGGGCTTAGCAGTGCACAAATCAGCTACGCACAGCTAAGCAATGCCAGGCACTGCCAAGCAGTACATAAACAGAGATTGTTTAAGCAGTACTTAGTAGGTCTTAGCAGAGCTTAGCTGAGCACAGCAGATCAGGATTGAAAAACAATCACAATAATTTGTCTTTGGAAAATAAATGCTTAATTTCCCTTCCACAAATTCAAACCCTGCACCTACTGCACATAAGTCTGTAATTCTAACCACTTTGCTACATGGATATGTGGAATGTGGCTTTACTTATACATATACCTCTCAGCTAACTTTAAGCATTACCAAGCACCGCATCACGCCATGCAAACTTGCTAAGCTATGCTTAAACTTGACCTTTGAGTCAAAAATTAAATGCCTCTGGTTTCTATTTTTAGATGCCTGGCACATGTCATTTGCTGTTCTCTGTGCCATGCCGCACAAACTTGAAAACAAAACAAAAAAATAAAATTAAATACATTGATATAATGCACTTGGACAGTGCAGGGGGGTGTGTTACTCATCTGCAGACACAGTTAGTCACATACTCCCTACACTGATTAAATAAGTACATTCCATGGCTCTCCCTCAACAATGCACCATCATTAATATGCATGGTGCACTACCGAGGGGGACCATGTACACGAACGCAATATCTTCCATGTAGGCTCTACACTATGCCTACATGAATTTTATTAAATGTGGGGAATGTTTTTACTGCATGAATATTCTTTTGAATTAAGCTTTTGCTAACAAAGCACTGACCATTTTGCATCTGCATTTAGGTTCTAACTCTTCCCGTCTACTATTTCTTATATATCTTCCCTTTAAATAAGCCCTGTTTTTTAATAAATAGAAAGCTTCTGCCTTGGAGTTTAAAAAAAAGTGACTGAGGTGACTAAAGGGTAAGACAGAAGTGACATTTACTCATTAAAAGGGAAACTAAAAGTCATCACATTAAAACAAAAATAAATACCTGAAAAATAAAGCAAAAGGGGATATGAAAATGTTTTATTTTTCATTTAATATGGTCTCTTAAGACAAACAATATCTGTACTTTTGTGAAGCTCTCTTGAGAGATCTTTTCATTAAGAAAAATGAACCAAACAGAAAGCAAGGCAGGCTAGGTGCAGTCAAATAATTCAAAGTTTAATATAATCTAGCAGTAAAGCCACAAAGAATTCAAGTTAAAAACAATCAAGCTCTAACACACACATTCTATTTTACCCTTATAAGGCGACATGCATTGTACTGACTGTGTGTATGATGTGATAAATGTGTAACTTAAAATGTTGTGGTAGGGCACTATATATATATAGTACATACATATATGTTTCTAAGAGTGATGCGACATACACATTAATGGAGTGAAAACCATGCATGAGCAAGTGATATGCTCCAGGTCAGTGCAGCATCATGTGATGCCACAGAGGACCTTATGTAGTGCATGTCTGACAACTCACATTGAAAATGAATGTTCAAAAGGGAAATCACAAATAAAATAAAATCAGGACTGAGTAGAATGGGTGTGGGTGATGAAGATATGTATAACACAACAGAGTATAACCCATGCCTCTCATAGTTTTATTCTCCATATCAGTTCATTATCTTGGGTTTCAAGTAAGCCTGTCTCTGTATAGGGTCATTGGTGAGACGTATCAGGTAAATGTATGCCATTTGTAGAGTGCTGTCATGCATAACATGCAAATGATTTGAATATGTAATTTCTTTACATTATTTTATAAATGTTATAAGACTACCTATTGAGTCAAAGACAGTGAATTAGAACTCTACACAGTAAAGTGCACTGGAATAGACTCATTGCATTACTCATATGCTGAGGCATGAAAGCAGTTGCAAAGAACTGAATCACCTAACCTTATTTTAATTATATTAAACTGTTCATAGGTTCATAGGTTCATAGGTTGGTACTAGGCTATCAGCACTAGTGCCTATACAAGCCTAGCCACAACAATTCCCTGGATATTTCTTCCCACAATATTTACTTCCCTGGACCCCTGTCTACCAGGGCGACTGATGTGATCCCCGGGGTGAATTTCCTATCTCCCATCCAATTGTCAAGGTTCCTTTTGAAGAGGGCCAAGGAGGCTCTCTTCTTTACATGTATGGGCAGTCTTTTCCAGAGTATGGGGAGACTCTGGATCAGGAACCTATCCCTCCAGCATGTTTTGTTCATTGTGATGACAAGATTTAGATTCCTGGAGCATGTGGCTTTGAGGGAATTGGGATTTCTTTAAGTGGAGCATGTCCAACAGCTAAGGGTTTGACATGGCCTTGTATGTTAAGCAGAGATTGCTGCTGAGTAGATGATATGCCACAGAATATAGCTGGAGTTTTTTTAGATGGTCAGCATAGGGCATCTGCTTTAGGCCTGTGATTCTTTTAGTGAGGTATTTCTGTGAACTTTCCAGCTGTTGTAGATGTCTTGTGAGGTACATACCAAATGGGGTGCTGTACTCTATAATGGGTCTAATGAGGGATGAGTACAGTGGAACAATAATCTCCTTTTTTCTGGATGAAAAGCCTTTAGTGATGAGGTGTGCCGCATAGAAATATTTCCTTAATGTTGTGGTGATGTGGTTATCGAAGGTGAGACCACTGTCCACCTGTGTCCCTTAGTCTCTCATCACACTTTCGGTGTTTAGTGTACTGCTACCTATGTGGTAATTCAGGGGTACATGTTTTTTCCCAAAGGGGATAACTATACATTTCTTGGCATTAAGCTTGAGCCCATAGCTCTGGCACCAAGCATCTGTTTCTGTAAGGCCCTTTTGTAGAATATCCACATCATTTGGGGATTCAATAATGGCTCCCAGTTTGCAGCCATCTGTAAACTTTGTTAGCCAAAGTCCCTTAGTACTGGCCTGTATGTCAGAGAAGTAGATGCCAAACAAGAGCGGTCCCAGGACTGAACCCTGAGGTACTCCACTTGTCAGTTGTCTGGAGCTGGATTTGGAGTTGGCTACTTTTACATTCTGAGTTCTGTCAGTAAGCCAGTTGGTAACCCATCAAGTGAGGTAGGGATTTATGCCCAGCTTAGTAAGTTTATCTATGATTCCAGAGTGGGGGATGGTGTCAAAGGCCTTAGTGAGTTCCAGATAGGCTGTGTGGACCACCTTACCCTCGTCCACAGCTCTAGAGACTGATTCAAAGAAGTCAGTCAGGTTCAGGAGACAAGATCGGCCCTTCATGAACCCAAACTGGGTGGGGTCCATTGTTTGAAGGTTGCCAATGTCTTTGTTTATAAGTCCCATGATATTGCATTTCATTCCCTTGCAGATCAGGCTCATCAGACTGATGGGACAGTAGTTCCCGGGATCCAAGGTGGATTCCTCCCTTGTGGAGTGGGATAACTGTAGCTGTGCGCCACTCAGTGGGCACAAAGCCTGAGGTGAGACTATGATTAAACATGACACTTAGGTGAGGTGCCAGTTCATTTTGTAGTTCATGTAGTACACAGCCAGGGATGTCATCTGGTCCCATGGATGTTGTATTCTTAGCTTTGCAGATAGTTGTTTCTCCCTGTGTGGCTGTGATTACCAGAATTTGGCAATCTTTTGGTATTGAGATGGGCCCTTTAGGGGGTGAGAGGGGGTAATGTTGGCATTAAATTGATCTGCCAGTATATTGGCAATATCCTTGGGATCAGTATATTTAATGCCATTCTATTGTAGCTTAGAGCAGATCTGAGCATTGCCATTTAGATTCTTGACATAACTATAGAATGCCTTGTGTTTGTCTTTGGAATCTTTGGCAATTTTATTTTCATAACTAGCTTTGGAGGATTTTATGAGCTTCTTACTGAGGCTGATAAGGGAGTTTTTTGCATCCTGGCATTTTCCTCTTTTCTGCAACAGTTTCTTCCTTCTGTTGTATAGCTTGTTTATGGCAGGGGATCACCATATTGCCTTCCTTTTTTTGGAGAAGAGCATCTTGGGTCTGTTTGGGATGGCATGATTCATGCATGAGTGGATGTGCTCATACAGTGCCTTAGTGTAGGATTCTTTTCGGCTCCCATCTGCATGGATGTCATGAAGTTTGTCACTTCTGACTTGAGTAGCATGAAGTTGGCTTTGGAGAAGTTTTTTACGGAGGTTTCCTAACTGGGGGCTGGGGGGTGGGATGTGGATGTCAAGGGTGATTTACTTATGGTCAGACCTGACCAATGAAGGGGTGACCACTGATGTGAAGCATCTATCTTCCATGTTGGTAATGACCAGATCTAGGATATTGGAGCCCCTGGTGGGACAAAGGATTAGTTGATCCAGGGCATTGGAATTTATGAATTCCAAGAACCGTTGGGAAAAGGTGTTGGTACCCGAGTAGTTTTCCCAGTTAATGACAGGGTAGTTGAAATCACCCAGTATTAGGGTGTTTGGTTGTATCTTAACATTTTCCAGTATGTTTAGAAAGGTGTAGTGAGAATCTTGGGGCATGGTGGGGGATCTGTAGCAAGGTGTAATTTGGATTGCAGTCTTACCTAGTGTTAGTTGCACCTGGAGAGGTTCAGATGCATTGTGTTGGGCAACCAGCCTGGAGGTGTGAATATCCTTGGTGAATATTGACACTCCTCCACCTTTAGTGTTTCGGTCTTGATTTGGTTGCCGAAAAGTGTGGTAAGAGTTGTAGCCTGGTATTGCAGGGGTGCTCTCTGGAGCCTTGATCCAGGTCTCATTTACTGCACAGATATCGATGTTCTCCATTTTTGGGAGTGCCTCGAGAGAGTGCATTTTGAGGTTTAGACTTCTAGCATTGAGTAGCATTACCTTCAGATTTTGCATGCTTGTATCTGTTATGGTTGTGATTTGTCCTTTGAACCTTGCCTAAAAAAGGCACTATAGGGGTGGCAAGAGCTTTAGCCAGTAACCTGAATCCCAGGGGCAACAGGTTTCAGACCATCTCTGGCAAAGCATCGTGGTCTGTCGATCATGTTGTCCCAGACAGACAGATACTGGATCCCCTTTGAATGACACTAGAACTTAGCCAATTGTCAAAGTCATTCATTTTGTCCTTATATTGTGGTATCATTGTTGGTGAAGGCAGGATGCTACTCAAGGCTAGGGTCATACCTGCCTGGGCCACATGATCCGAGAGCTCTTCTATGTCTCTTTTCATGTAGTCCAGGGAGGTACGTCTCAAGTCATTCACTCCAACATGGACAATGACAGAGTCATATTTGTACTTGTTGTTGAGTGACTTATACTTACCAATGCTCAGCCCAAGTGAATGACCTCACCTATGGCATTTTACCACATGCTTTGTAATTTTCTTCATTTTTGCCATAGGAGGAAAATTGACATTACATTGTGTTCAACGATGAGAACCATGCGTCTTGATGCCGACCCTCACTCAATGGTTGAGTATAGAAATATCTATTTGTGTGTGTATGTTATGTTTATCTACTTTTGGACTAGCATGAAGAATGGAAATGGCAGTTTAGTACAAAGATGAAAATTGGAAACAAGCAGAGGGTAGCCCATTAGGTGAGCAATGCAGGAATGATCAGGATGAAGGTGGGCTAGGACCATGCATCTCAACTTCTTCTCATAAGTAATAATGGTTGTCTGTATACTTTAGAATGTTTTGGATAATAACATTGTAAATATTTTTTTGTCAAATTAACACACTGTGTAAGCTCACCAGCTGTACACATTATTTGTGTCAACCACGCTTAGCTGAATTTGAGAGTTATGTGTGTGATGCAATTTTTTATGGGCAGGTGCCTTTTTTTTCTTTTATATCTTTGATAGTGGAAAAATTGGGAAGGAAGTAAGGGTTGTCAAAAGTAAGTAAGAGTGGGAGGTTAGGTAGCAGGAAAAAGTCACAACTGACAGGGTGTGGGTCAGCACACTAATAGAGGAAGAACACACTGGTAAAGGAAACACAAGAAAATCACTGAATAGACACTAAGGTGGGGGGCACTGTATTTGGTGATAAGATGGGGAGTTTAAAGATGCATAATCTGCCAGCTTTTCCAAAGTGGGAAATCACTCCTCATTCTGTGAGCATCACCGCTGGGTCATACCTTGGTAACTGCAGACAGTGCTGCACAGGGAAGCACCTAAATGAGTCACTGCAGCATGTTCTTAATATGGACAATGTGGGCATCAAATATCCTGTCCATAACCTCATCAGAAGCTCTGCCAGTTCCTGTCAGGTGATAAAATTGCCTCCTCCACTGGAAACACTCCAGGTGGGTACCACTATATCATCATCAGAGCTACTTGACACAGGTGTTGAAGGTAGAGTAGGAGGCAACTCTGACAGGTTAGGACTCAGATATGCTGGGTGCCTTTTATGGTGGTAGTGATTCTGCCTTTGCCACAGGTATGGCAGGCAGAGCCAGAGTGGCTGGATCAGGCTTCAATGCTGCTGCATATAACAGTGACAGAAATGGAGAAAAAAATAATTATATAGAAATTATAAAAAACAGGTGTGGGAAAAGACATACAAAAGTAATGAAAATGCCATCCCTTCATAATCTGATATTAAAGTGAAGGACAATAATAATAACATCTCAGGACATGCACATTTCTTCAAACATCTTACCTATACTATTTATGATTTTATTGCTTTAACTAGTATTACACAATGCATTCAAACAGTGAAAATATCAGTTTTATTCATTTCTGGGGTGGTGGAGATTGAACCAACAGCCATTTTAACAATTCAATGAATATAACATTTAAAATGATCAGACACTTCTCCAAGTTTTGGGTTTCTAATACCTTGACAGGAATGGACCCCATTCCTAAATCAAAGTATGATTAAAGTTCATGAAATTAGTACTGTTTCAATATTTAATGTTAGACTGAAGTGCTCTTTGCAGCAATTGCCATGTGCCCATAACTGACTTCTGCAATTCATATGGAGTTACATGCATTGGTAGCATATCTAAATCCAAATGTAGATTCTTTTTTATTAGACCCATTGCTCCTATTACTTTTGGAACTGTTTAGGTATCCTTCCTCCACATTACTATAATTTCAGCCTGTAAATCCTGATATTTGATGACTTTGTATCTGTCTCTGTATCTGAAACACTGTAAATGGTATATGCAGTAATTTCAATTATCAGTGCTACATTTGTCTTTTTTACATAGATGACTATATCTGGTTTTCTTGCATATATTTTTTGAATTGTTAGTAATGGGTGTTCCCACGTGATGAATACTTCATCATTCTCTATAATGGATGGTGGTTCATGTTTCTAAAGCTTCTCAGCTACTTCTGTATTGCAGTGTTTGCACAATCCCCAATGCAGCAATCTTGTCACATTGTGCCTTTCAGTGTACAGGCCCTCTGCCAAGAGTGTCACACAGGAACAAGGTGTACAACAATTTCCAATTATTTTTTACAGAATCTACATTTCTCTGTTTCTTCCACATGTTTAATGAACTTTGTAAACCAATGCGAACGTAGCCCACTATCCTGGGCAGCCATTGTTATTAACCTTTCATCCTGTGGTTTCATCTCATCTTCCCTAAACCATTCCAGAGCCAAACCCTGACCAACACGAGGTTGTTCCAGGAGATCTCTATACTTGCCGATATATTTATGGCTTTTCCACATTCTTTCCCTTCTCATCTGATCCTTCTTATACTTTTTCTTTTGTTTTTTGACACATTCAGTTCCTGTCTGATTTTTGTTTGCTTCTGGTTTGATTTCCATTCTCACTTGCCACTGGAATGCTTCTGCTAAAGTAAGCAGGGAGATCATCTGAGACTTCCACTCCTCATTTTTTAAAACGTTCACTATGGATCTAATAAGGTCAACAGCTATGTATGCAGTCCCACAAATGCAGATCTATGCATGTAATCAGTTTTGAGGAAACACATACCTCCTTTGGAGTGAAGGATATATAATATTGGTGTACACTGATTTTAATATAATATTTTATAAGCATGAAGCATTTTTCTTGTTTTTCTGGTCAACTGATCCAATATCTTTTGAGGCCAATCAATCACTCCAAAGCTGGTTTATAGCTTGAACTTTATTTTTTTAAGTCTATCCATGCCACACTTATTCTTCTCCTTTTCACAATTTCCCATTATAACTTTATTGGCAACAAATGATCCTTTTTTCCATATGACTTTCTTTTATTATTCTTTTTTTCTATTGCCAAGATTTAATTTTCTTCTAAATGACTGTAAACTCTGTCTGCATGTATTCCAGTATATATTTTGTACATCATCTGAAGGTAAATCATCGGTCTATAGATTTTAGGATGGCCTACAGGTTCACTCTTAAAGAGGAATACCATTTTTCTGTTGTTAGCCAGGTTAGTGTCTGTGCATATAAGTAGTTCTTACTCAAAGCTAAATCTTCATGTAAATATGTTAATACTTTTAGCCAGAACTTAGGTACTGCATCCGGGCCTGTGATTTTCCATTTAGGAGCTTTCCTTAATTTTGTTTCAATTTCTCTGGGCATTATTTCATTCCCTTTCATATCTTTTTATTTTTGTATTCATTCAGCCTCTCTGTTACGTTCCACAGGGTCTTCATAGATAGAAGAAAATGTGTCTATTTCTTCTTTTTTTGGTGGTGTTTCTATTCCTTTTGCTTTGTTTTCTAATTCTCTATAAAACCTTTCTGGGTTATCAATGAATTGCATATTTAGTACGTTTCTTTTAGATTGATCCACATTTCCTCTAAGTTTTTCTACCTGAGCTGATACCTTTAACTTATTATTGGTAATAGTGTATGATAAATCCTAATCTGTTCTGATAATGGCATTGGTTTTAACACATCTACCTTTCTAAGTATTTTGTTGATTTGGCCCTTCTTCTATACTGTTCTAACAGTGACGCTTCTTGTCTTAATTGCTTTATAGTTTTCTTTATTCAATACTTCCATGGTGGCATTTGATTTCTTCTCTTCCTTTCTCTTATTGTTGTATGTTTTGTAGTAAAACATTATCTGTTATTAATTTATCTGCACAGTAATATAGCTTATTTGCTTCTGTTATATCACATGAAATTCTGCTAACAGTTTTGCTTAGTGTGTTCATCTGTTTTATCAGACTTTTCAAATTTTTGGGCTTATTTTCTTTCTGTAAGCTATTTCTTTCATTGACCTTAATATATGTATGCATCTCTATTAAATCAAGCAACACTTCCTCAGATCATTTTCTTCTAATTTGAGAGCATATTCTTTGCTATCTGTTTCCTGCAGGCATTCAACAAAAAGTTCAAGAACAGCTGCATCCTGCGTCATCTCTTCATATGGGAATTTATTGGCCCATCACTTCATGGCATTCACTGCATCAGAGTTGTCACCCTTTCCTGCTCTTCTTTTTTTTTTTGTGCAGTAAAACTGCTGCTAAACTTTTATACTGGCTTCCAACTTGAAGGCTTCAAACTATCATCATATGACAAGTCAGCAGATGCCTCCCATTCTACCAGTTTCTTCTTAATTTTGGAGACTCATTGTTCCATCATGCTGTGACATTACCTGTGTTGGATTTTCTACATGAAGTCCTTTACTTGCAGGTAATTCATAGCTTCATTTTCTATTTCATAATCTTCTTCATTACCAGTCATCTTTTTTTTTACTTTCGGACTTTCTTTACTTATTTTGTCGTATTGTGAAATTGTCCATATCCAGGTGCCGTTGTCTGTATTTCTCCTCAAATATCTTTACTGACATTTTATTGAATTGATTAGTTTTGTTTTCTACTTTTCATAAATATTGCACTTTAAGAAATCTTTTTCTTTCCCATGTCCACATTTCTTCTTCAGATGTCTCCTGCTCCACCTGTTTCTCCTTAATTTGGAGATGCACTGTTCCATCATACTGTGACACTACCTGTGTTGGGTTTTATACACTATTTGTTTAACTTCCAACTTACTAATCCTCAGTCTTACATCCCCCTTTTGTTTTCTTATTTTTTGTATTGTGAACTTTTTTATATCTGAGTGCCTTTTCCTGTATTTTTCTTCAAATATCGTTGGAGCTACTTTTTTGTATTGATTAGTTTGACTTTCTTCTTTGCATAAACATTGTACCATATCAGCTGTCTTTTTTCAAATGTCCATGTTTTTTTAATACCTTTCAAAAATCTCTGGGTTTTGATCTTTATATTTTCATACTTACTCTGTCATTTCCTTTTCCAGGTGGCCCAAAGCTTCTTTGCCTATGAACTACTTTTCATGTATCTGTTGTATTAATGAGTGCAAATTTACATTTGAAGTCTTTGATACTTTTTCTGGTGTCAGTATTCTCTTTCCTCTAAAGTCTCTCTTAATCTTTTTATAGGTTCATAGGTTCATAGGTTCATACTAGGCTATCTGCCCTAGGGCATTTGTAAGCCTAGCCAGAGTGTGTTTGGCTTTCGCTACCCATTAAAATGAATTTTGCTATGCCCTTTTTCGAGGTTAGTATACTGTGCCTCTGTCTAACAGTGACACAGAAGTGATACCCAGGGTAAACCTACGATCTCCCATCCACTCATCAAGATTCCTCTTGAAGAGAGTCAGTGAGGGACTCTGCCTAACCTGGACTGGGATTTTATTCCAGAGTGAAGGAAGCCTCTGGGTTATGAATCTGTCCCTCCAGCATGTCCTATTTATTTCTGTGCTGAGGTTCAAGTCCCTCGAGTGTGTAGCTCAATGGGATTTGGATTTTCTGAGGTGCAGCATGTCCATTAATTCCAGGTTGGACATGGCTTTATACGTCAGGCACAGATCGCCTCTAAGCAGGTGGTATGCAACCAAGTAGAGCTGGAGTTTCTTTAACCGGACAGCATATGGCATCTGTTTGAGCCCTTTGATCCTCTTGGTGAGGTACTTTTGGGGTCTTTCAAGTTGCTGCAGGTGTCTGGTAAGGTACATCCCAAAAGGGGCATTGTACTCAATTATGGGCCTGATGAAGGATGAGTAAAGGGGCACAATGACCTCCCTTGATCTAGATGTGAATCCCTTCATGATTAGGTGGGCTATATAGAATGTTTTTCTAACCACTTTGGCCACGTGGTTGTCAAATGAGAGATTGCTATCAACTTGGGTCCCCAGGTCCCTAATTACTTCTTCCGTACTTAATGGATTACCACCTATGTGGTAAATTGTGGGCACTTTGGTTTTGCCAAAGGGGATGACTATACACTTTTTGGCATTTAGCTTAAGGCCATGGCTCTGGCACCAGTTGTCTGTTTCTATGAGACCCTTTTGGAGGATGCTTGTGTCAGCTGGAGAGTTGATTATAGCGCCCAGTTTGCAGTCATCTGCGAACTTGGTCAGCCATAGTCCTTCCGTGTTGGCCTGTACCTTCGAGAAATATATACCGAACAAGAGAGGTCCCAAGACTGAGCCTTGTGGGATGCCACTTGTAACTGGTTTGGAGTCTGACATGGCTCCAGCAATTCTAACCATGTGGGTTCTGTCCTTGAGCCAGTTTGCAACCCATCTAGTGCCATAGGGGTTTATATTTAAGCTGGATAACTTATCTATGATGCCCAAGTGGGATATTGTATAGAAGGCTTTTGCAAGGTCCAGGTAGGCTGTGTGGACCTCCTTCCCCTCGTCAATGGCCTTGGTGACTGTTTCAAAGAAATCGACCAGGTTTAAGAGGCAGGATCTACCCTTAACAAAGCCGAACTGGGTAGGATCCAGTGTCTGTAGGTCCCCAATATCTTTATTTATGAGTTCCATGATGATCTTTTCCATAGCTTTGCAGACCAAGCTAGTCAGGCTTATGGGGCGATAGTTTCTAGGATCTGTTGAGGCACCATCTTTGTGGAGAGCGACCACTGTTGCTGTACGCCACTCTTTGGGTACATATCCTGTAGTAAGGCTGAGATTGAACAGTAGCTTTATGTTTGGGTTCAGCTCATCTTGAAGTTCATGTAGGACGCAGCCTGGAACACCGTCTGGTCCCATTGATGCTGTGTTTTTTGCTTTGGAGAGGGCGGTTCTTACCTGAGCATCTGAGATGTCAGGGGGGCAGCACTCTGCTGGAATAGATATTTGCTCTTTTGGTGGGGAGGGGGGGGAGTTTGTGCTGAACCTGTCGGCCAGGATGTTGGTAATGTCTGTGGGTTCAGTGTATTTTTAAATACATTTTTTAGTTTGAAATTCTAGGCTTCTTCCATAATAGTAACAATGCATAATTTCTTATCCTCAATAGTCCACTCTTATCATATTTATGCCTCTTTTTTGGACTGTCAGTTTTTGTGCTTTCTGTGGACAACTACTTACTTTACAACAGGGGGCCATCCTCCTTCTGAGCCTGACCTATTTTTTTCCAGTCCAATGACCAGTGATCACACTAGAAATGGAAACTTTTTTTATTCTGGGATCTGTGTACCCAGCTGTTTTTTTAATTCTTTAACTTACCTCTCTCCATGACATATGCTATACAGGATACCGTCTATATATCGACTTGGTGAAACTTTGAGAAAACAGGGTCCACTGTTTCAAAGTATTCACCAAGACCTGAGGATGAATTCATTTTCAGCAATACTCTGTCATTTTCTTGCTGATTTTATAATCTCTTCATTCAGACCCGTTTTCAGTTATATGGCTTTCTCAATGCTGGAGAACACAGACTTCAACCATTTTAAATACCGAATTAAAATCATGTGGCTGATTTCCACCAATAAATGAAATTTCACAGCCCTTACAAATTGCATGTGAACACAAAACAGCCCACTAAATCAATCATATTATATTCCTCAACTATGTATTATCAAAACTAGCATATATTAAAATATGTACATATTAAATAGAAAACAAAAAAGAAACTAATATATCATATTTAATAGTCTTCATTTAATCTGAGTGAAAAAGAACTCATAAACAAGTACTATGTCTTCTTTCTTTCTTATCTAATAAATGTTTTTCTACTTTAACAAATGATTCCTCCACATATTGACAATACATATGAAAGTATACAGGATTCCTGCATAATCCAACGCATATTGATAAAGTGCATTTCTATTGTGTTTGCACTAAATATCACTAAGGTGCACTGTAATTCTTTTGTTCTAAGTGCACAAGGTTTTCTTTACATAGAAAGCACCTGTATGCACAAACTACTATGTATATCACCTACGTTTGATTACAAGTGATATACTGCCTATTTTGGGAAAAAAATTATCATATTAACTGAAGTAAAGTAGTCTATGTTACATAGTTCCTGCAGGGCTCACTACATTTTTTTTTTTATTTTTAATGAGAATGTAATCGTAACCTCATAACCTCATTTAAAATATGCAAAATAATGGCTCAAACATATTCCTTTTCATTATTGCCCCCTAACCCCCCCCCCGAACAATATATACTAACTCCAGGATCGCACTACAGTGGGGAAAAGCGCATTTACCTTTTACTAGCCTTACAGTACTTTACACAGTGCCATATATACTAACTGCAGTTTAGTGAAATGAGATTCAGTGAAATGAGTTTTCAGTAATTTGTGTTTTCAGCGATGTGGTCGGGGTGAAATGAAATTCGGTGAAATGAGATTCAACGAAACAAAGTAGACCTGACCCAATATGTATGATCAATATGTACCATCATTCCATGTGATAGTGTGTATTTTATCTAAAACGTCTGATGTGTGTTTAATATATTAAAGCATCTTTATAACATAAGGGTATAAATATTCATGTAAATAACTTACCATAGTATTGAGAAAATTAATTGGCAGCAGATAATAACAGGTCTACCATGGTGATCTCTGATATCCTTATATATCTTAGAAAGAGAGTAAAAAGTAGCCATCTTAGATCCTTTTGTTTTAAAGTTTTTATACACATTATACCTGTTAAAATATCCCAATCTAAAACTTTGTAAAGCGGTAAATTTTTCAATTGCCTATTCATACTTGTTTATATGAATTCTTTTATAATTAGTAACATCCTCTAAATGAGAATAATACATAGATAAATACTGTTCATGACACAGAATTCCTACATTATTTCCCTTGTCATATGGTTAAACTTGTGTTACTACTTAATTCCTTAAAGGCTATCCATTCACCTTCAGAAATTCACATAAGGCATCCTCAAATGCAACATTTAACATGCTAAAGAATTGTTTTACACATTAATTCTGAAATGGGGGGAATACTGTAGGTTCATAGGAAGTACTAGGCTAGCTGCCCCTACGGGCCATTTTAAGCACAGCCAGTTTCCCTTTTTGTGCTCAAAATAACCTCTTCCATTTCATTATAGATTGGCCTTACCTATCACATTGTCAATAATTATATATTACCTCAATGAGAACAACTGGGATCATCACATAGATAATATGAGGGGACTCCTGCATGAGATGAAGCATTCAGGAGATGCATCTGTCCATTAGTAGTACGGGAGCAGCTCTGGGGTAACTTTTCTGTTTATCATCCATAGATCTAAGTTGAAAATGTACAGGGATGAACTTTCTTTTATATGAATGGGTAGTCTATTCCATAGCAGCAATACCCTATGTGAAATATAATCTGTTCCTCTGCACTGTCTTGTTAATGTTTCAGAAGAGGTTTAGATACCTAGATTGAGTATTTCTGATGCTGTTTGACTTGCTGATGTGTAGTAAATCCATCAGTAATGGGCCAGAGGATGCCTTGAATATCAGACACTGGTCACTTCTTAGCGGTCTGTAGGATACTGAGTGTAATCACAGTTATGCGGTCCATGTAGTACATGTAGTTTAGGCCTTGGATCCTGTATCTCTGTTGGTGTTTTAGTTGTTGCAGGTATCTGGACAGATACATGCCAAAGGGGGCATTATAGCCAATGGCTGGCCTAGGGAGGACTGAGTAAAGGAGGACAATGACATCACAGGATCTAGACACAATCCCTTTGTTAATAAGCTGGGTAATATAGAAGGACTTCCTTACAACAATGGACACATGTTGATCAAACATTAAGTCTCTGTCTACATAAGTGCCCAAATTCTTAACAACTGGGTCAGCTCTTAGAGGTATATTGTAAATATGGTAGTTTCCTGGAGTAGACGACTTCCCAAATGATGCAATAATGCATTTTTGGCATTTAGTTTCAGACCATGATTTTGACACCAATTATTTATGTGATTCAAACCTTCTTGCAGGATGGCTAAGTCATTTGGGAATTCAATGACTTCTCTAGTTTGCAGTAATCTTCAAACTTAGTCAACCAGTGTCCTTTGATATTGGCTTTTACTTCACAAAAGTAGATACCAAACAATGGCTATCTCAACATGGAACCCTAGGGATTCGACCGGTGACTGCTGCCTTTGTGGACGTAACTTCCACTATTTTGATTATCTGCATCTTATTTCCAGTTTATTTAGCTTTTCTAATACTCTTGAGTGGGAAATAATGTCAAAAGATTTAGCCAGGTCAAGGCATGCAGTGTGTATACTATTCTGGCTTCATACATTGCTTTGTTGACCATTTCAAAAATATCCACTAGGTTGAGTAACCATAACTTTTCCTTGACAAATTCAAACTGAGACGAGTCTAGTGTTTAGAAGTTCCCTATTTCCTGCTTGACTAATTCCATAATGAGTCTTAACTTGGCTTTGCATATGAGTCTGGTCAGACTTATGGGTCTGTGGAAGGTTATTCCTTATGCAGGGCAATGAGTGTAGCTGTTGTCCATTGCATAAAACCTGTGTGGAGGCTGAGATTGAACAGTGTTGTTAAGGGTGTGAATAACTCATGCTTTATACTATTTAAGATGCATGCAAGGATATTGCCAGGACCCACTGATGCAGTATTTTTAGCTTTTGATAGCACTTTTAGGACTTGGTTGTGTGTGATAGCTGCAGGTGAACCAGTTTCAGTTATATATTTAGGGTTAGACAGAGGGGAGAGAGGAATAAAGTTAGAGCTAAATTTTTCACCCAGTAGGTTAACTATATCTTCAGTAGGTAACATAATTCACAACCAGCACAGTGCATTGTTGCATTGTGTTTTTCAGAGAATAAAATAATTTTTCTCATGGGCCTCAAATGTATCAAGTAAACAATAAGCATTAATCTGTTCATCACTAGATACACAAGAATAAAAAATGTTTATTGAATCATTAAAAAGTTCATTATCAATATCAGCATCAGTGTCAACATTGTGAAAAATAATTAAGCAGGGATAACTCACAAGAAAGTCTAAAAACTTCCATTTTAATCATTTGAAGGCATGGTAAAACAATTGGTACAAAGTTCAAACCATGTTTCTGGACTGACATCTGGAAGTCTGTTAAATCATAACACATTAAATTAATAATTGAAAATTCATTGTCAATATTTTCTGTCTTTCTCAATTTAAGAAATAAAACAACCAGGTAGCATTTGAACCAGAAGTTTAATCCATTTAATCCAGGTCAAACAACTCATACACGGTTAAGTGCTTTCATCAGATAAGACATGATCAGAACCATGAATGAAAGAATCAAATGATCAAATAAAAACAAGTGAAATTAACCCCCATGATTAAATAATCAAAAACAAGAAATAAAAAAACAATCCTAACAGAAATGTAAATAAAAAAGCAATAGAATATCGAATCAGAAATAATAACCAATCAGAATCCTGGAATCCACACTCCCCTCAAGTTGAACCAATCACTGGTAGAAAAGATCCTATGATTAAAAACAAAATTGGCCGAGTAGTAAACTTAAAAATTTAAATATGGATGCCCTCAAATTTAATACACTGGTAATCAAAATAGCATCATTCAATCCAGGAAAATCTGTGGTGTTAAAATGTAACTGCCAGAGCATTTTGTGGTGTAGTAATTGGTTCTTCCAATCACCAGAAAATGCTAAATAAAAAACTTGAACATGGAAAAGTTGTGACAATTACAAGGATGCTTGGCCAACACAATCTTGTCATCTTTTTTTAGAAATACTATTACATGCTGGTAGATCTTCGTGAGGTACTGTTGTGGCCTCTCCAGCTGTTGCAAGTCTCTAGTCAGGTACATGCCAAATGGGGCAGTATACTCTATGATTGCTATAATGAGGGAAGAGTAGAGAGAAATGATGACCACTTTCTTCCTGGATGCAAAACCCTTGATAATGAGATGTACTACACAGAAGGACTTTCTGACACAGTGGCAATGTGGTGGTCAAAGGAGAGGTTGCTGTCAACCTGTGTCCCCAGAACTCTTATAATGCCTTCAGTGTTCAGTAGGCTCCCATCGATGTGGTAATTAGTGGCAACTGAGTTTATCCCAAAGGGGATGATGACGCATTTTTGGCTTTAAGCTTAAGGCCATGGTTTTGACACCAGTCATTGGTCTCAGTGAGGCCTTTTTGTAGGATGTCTGCATCACTTGGGGAGTTAATAATGGCTCCCAGCTTACAGTTGTCTGCGAACTTGGTCAGCCAGAGTCCCTTCATGTTGGCCTGGACTTCTGAGAAGTAGATGCCAAACAGGAGAGGGTCCAGAACCGATCCCTGTGGGACTCCACTCGTGACTGGTCCACAGTCTGACATGGAGTCCGCTACTTTCTCACTGTGAGTTCTGTCTGTGAGCCAGATTGCAACCCACCTAATGACATAGGGGGTTGATGCCTAGTTTGGTGAGTTTAGCAATAATTCCTGAGTGAGGAATGGTATCAAAACCCTTGGCCAGATTGAGGTAGGCTGTATGAACTGTCTTACCTTCATCCACAGCTCTGGAGACTGACTCAAAGAAGTCAACCAGGTTGAGCAGGCATGATCTATCTTTCACAAAACCAAATTGTGTGGGATCTAGAGTTTAGAGAGTCCCTATATACTTGTTAATTAGGTCCATGATGATTCGCTCTATAGCCTTACATATCAGACTCGTCAGTCTAATGGGGTGATAATTTCCAAGGTCTGTACTCGCTCCTCCTTTGTGGAGAGGGATGACTGTCACAATGCACCATTCAGTAGCGACAAAGCCTGAGGTGAGGCTGTGAGTGAAAATGGCACACAGATGTGGTGCCAGTTCACTTTGTAATTCATGTAGAACACAGCCAGGGATATTGTCGGGTCCCATGGAAGCTGTATTATTGACCTTGGACAATGCAGCTTTAACCTGTTCGGCAGTAATGTTGGGTGCCTGGCATTCTTCCGGTATTGAGATTGGGGGTCTACTTGATATGATCAACATTTCACAATGTCGAAACCCATATGGCCGAGACCATATGATCGACATTTGAAATGTTAAACATACAAGTAGACCAAACAAAAAAGAAAAAAATAACTTTAAAAATGCTAGCAGCAGGGGCTACGCCCCCCCCACACCCCCCATAACTTTAATATACCAAGTCCAAGATAGCACTACAGTGCAGAAATGGAAATATTTCCATTCCGCACTGTACGGAGATGCTGGTTCCCCATAGTCGACATTTCAAATGTCGATCATATGGTCTCAACCATATGAATGTCGATACTGTGAAATGTCGACCATGCGAAGGGGTCCCTGAGATTGGTCCTTTAAGGAGGGAGAGAGGCACTGAATCTGTCAGCCAGTATTTTGACAATATCTGTTGGCTCAGTATAGGAGGTACAATTGTGCAGTAACTCAGAGAAAATCTGAGTATTGCCATGGAGATTCTTGATATAACTATAGAAGGCTTTGTGGTTGTTTTTAGTGTCTGCCACAATTCTGCCTCCACAGCTGGCTTTGGAGATTTTGATGAGGATCTCAACTTTTTGTTGAGGCTAATAAGGGAATTTTTCCAGTCTTGGGACTTCATCTTTTTCTGCAACAATTTCTTCCTTCTGTTGTAGAGTTTGTTAATTGCAGGGGACCACCAGATTGGCTTCCTGTTTTTGAAGGAGAGCATCTTGGTTCTGTTGGGTATGGCTACATGTTTGGACAGTGCATTGGTATATGATTCAGCAGATATGCATCTATTTTCCATTGACATGGGTGCCGGGAAGTTAGCCAACTTTGTTTTTAGGAGTCCAAAATCAGCTTTGGAGAAGTTTTTTATGGTGGATACCTTTGCAGGGTGTGTGGGTGAGATGTGGATTTTCATGGTGATTAGTTTGTGGTCGGATCTAACCAGGGAGGAATTGACTATTGGTGAAGAGCAACGGTTCCCCATGTTAGTGATAACCAGGTCAAGGATTTTGCTTCCTCTAGTGGGAGTAAGAATGAGCTCTGAGCTGGTCCAGGTCATTGGAATTGATGAATTCTAGAAAGCGTTGGGCCAGTGCATTGGTGCATGAGTAGTTTTTCCAGTTGATGGAGGGGTAGTTGAAGTCACCTAGTATGAGAGTGTTGGGTTGGATCTTAATAGTTTCCAGGGTGCTTAGGAATGTGGAGTGGAGTCTTGGGACATGGTTGGGGACATATAGCAGGCTATGACCTGAATCAGCATCTTAACCAATGTTAGTTGCACCTGGAATATCTCAGATGCGTTATGCTGGGCTGCTAGTCTGGTAGTGTGCGTATCCTTTATGAATATGGAGACACCACCACCTTTGGAGCTTTGGTCCATGTTCTTGGGCCAAAAGGTGTGGAATGAGTTATAGCCTGGTAGTGCAGGGGTGCTTTCTGATGCTTTAAACCAAGTCTCCATTACAGTGCAAATGTCGATGTTCTCCATTTTGAGGAGTGCTTCGAGTGAGTGCATCTTGAGATTTAGACTTTTAGATTTGAGCAGCATGACCCACAGATTGGATTTATTTATAGCTGTTATGGTGGTAATTTGTCTTTGAAACACCACCTAAAACAGCGCTATAGGGGTGGCAAGAGCCTTAGCCAGTACCCAGAAACTCAAGGGTGACAGATGCAGGCCATCTCTGGCAAAGCATTGAGGTCGGTCAGTCATGTCATCCCAAGCAGACAGATACTGGATCCCCTTAGAATGACACCAGAAACTTAGCCAATTGTTGAAGTCAATAATTTTCTGTTTGTACTACAGTATCATTCTGGGCTATGGTAGGATGCCGCTCAGGGCTAGGGTCATATCGGTCTGGGCCACATAATCTGAGGGCTCCACCATTAACTTTTCATGTAGTCGAGGGAGGTGCTTCTCAGGTCATTCACACCCACATGGACAATGACAGAGTCATACTTGCACTTGTTGTGGAGTGACCTGAGTGCGTGTGTTATGTGTCGGATTCTGGCACCTGATAGACAGCTGATTGTTACCATGTCCTTATTCAACCTAGTGAGTGGGATATCAGTGCGCCTTACTATTGAGTCACCTATGATTATTGTTTTGGGCAAGCTGTTTTGTGTTAGGGGCTTAGGTTGAGGGGCACACAGTGTAGGTGAGCTATGTGTCTTGTGATTTGTGCTGTGTTGTGGTGGTTGAGTGCATTTCTGCCTTGGAGGTCTCTGCTGTTTGGGTAGATTTCCTTTGAGAGCCTCTGCGAAGGTGGGTGTGTGGTTTGTGTTTTTATGTAAGGGCTGTGACGGTGGGTGTTCTGGAGGGCTATGTGTTCCATGTGGTGCAGTGCAGGTGTTGACCTTCTCCTCATGACCAACTATTCTGGTCTTGGCTGGAAAGTGCATGGTTTCCATTTTGGAGATAGAAGTGTATCTCTCACAATTCTGAGTGTGGGAGGTAAAAGGAGAGGATTGTCTGTGTACATGAGGCAATTGCTACATTGCCTCAGAATGCCCAAGTTTACCAGGTTAATAGGAGAAAGCACAGGAAACTGACCTTTAGACATGCCAGGAGGGATGGCCATCATTACTAAGTACTGGAGCTGTTACTTTATAGGACGTCTAGTGCTGATAGCACTTATGTGTGCTACAATAATTGCTACAAAAAGCCTAATGAAGTGCTAGGTAAATCAGCTAATTAAAGAGACAAGAGATCTTGCAAGATCTAAGGGAAAAATTGAAGAGCAGACTTTCTGGCACCGGTAATATACTTTAAATGCTGTGCAAGTAAGTACACTTGAGTGTGTAGCATTATTAAAGCAAATACAGTTAAAATAAATGCAGTTAAATGAAAAAAATGACTTAAATTAAGTGCAGAAAGCAGTATAATAAGAAAAAATCAAAATGGAGGCACTTAAAATCTCTTTCTCCTTTCTGTTGCTCTTGTAGTTCGCTGGATGCCAAAACAGGATCTGTGGAGCTTAAACAAGTGCAAACCCATGCAGACACGGGCTTTTAAATCAGAAAATTGAAAGGGATAGAAAAACTGGCCAAATGGCTAATAAACTACAATTTCAGTGCCAGAAACCACTCATCTTGTGGTAGATAGGCTACCTAGTGCTTAGCACTCCCACCGATAAGCTGGAAAGCTTCTTTCTAACACAAAAAGGTCTGGGGAAATCAGAATTTACAAAACAGTCCTGGATAGAGCAAATCTGTACCTGGACTACTCTAATAACAGGAAAGGTGGGAAACAAGCTTAGAACTTTTTTTTGTTTTTTTGCAGAAAAATCAGTTAAAACAGTAATAAAAATATTTTAAATGCAGTGCAAGCTAGCAAACTTGAGTGTGTTTTCATATTAATGCAAATACAGTTAAAATACATGCAATTAAATGAAAAAAAAAACAACTTAAATCAAGTGCAGAAAGCAGTATAATCAGAGAAAAATCAAAAATGGAGGCACTTAAAGTCTCTCTTTTCTCCTTTCAGTTGCTCTTGTAGTCTGCAGGACACCAAAACAGGATCCACGGAGCTTAAACAAGCACAAACCCATGCAAACATGGGCTTTTAAACCAGAAAGTTGAAAGGGATAGAAAAACTGCCCAAATGGCCAATGAACTACAATTTCAGAGCCAGAAACCACTCATCTTGTGGTAGATAGGCTACCTAGTGCTTACCACTCCCACTGATAAACTGGAAGGTGTCCTTCTAACATAGAAAGAACTGGGGAACTCAGAAACTTACAAAACAGTCCTGGATAGAGCAAATCTGTATCTGGACTACTCTAGTAATAGGAAAGGTGGAAAACAAGCTTAGATTTTTTTTTCAGAAAAAACAGTTAACTTGTAGCTGGAATACCTCAAAACGGGTGTAAAACCATGCAGCTGAAGCGCTGGATGTTGCAGACCTGTATTTAGACTATACTACTCAATTTTAAGGTTAAGAACTCAGTAAGAAAAAACTCACAATGAAGCACAGATTAATCACTTATAGTCAAAAGAATAGCACAGTATGAAAAAAATACAGTTAGCAACGAAATGCAGTAAAATACAGTTAAACAGTAATGAATTGCAGTAGATAGCAATGAAATATAGTTAATCAGGAGATTGCTTTGAAACAATATCTCACGAATCACAACAGTTTCAGACAGCACTAATAAAGCAGTGATTCAGTAGAGTAATGTCATCAATTTAGTGAGGCTACCAACAAGCAGTAATAAATATGGCAAACAGCAAAATGAAGTCGAAAGAGGTACAGTTTTTTTTCTTTTTTTTTTTTTAGTAGAAAGTGGAGACAGAAGATAATGAGATAATTCAAAGTTCAGAAGCTAAAGGGGTGGGCCTTTACTAAGTTCTCACTATAATCAGTAGAATGAACTGATGTAATGTGATTAGGGGGAGTGTCCAGTATCAACTTTATACCAGAAGTGGGCAACTCAAAGCCACCAAAATTTAAGGCCACCACAACATCTGGGTGGGTGGGTTGATAAAAAAACAGTTGTACAGATTACAGAGATATGTAGTAAAACAGAAGTGCAGAAGACAATTTAAAATAAACCGAAAAGAACTGCGAAGGTATGGCTTCAGAATGTCAAAAAAACATATAAAAGTCCATGAAAAAATCAAACAAATCCAGTAAATACGAGCAGCTCTGTTTTAATAAACACACACAAGCGCTTTCACGTATAGCTTCATCAGGTGCATAATTAATTCTACAAAAATACACCTTATATACCAAACAACATCACATAACATCAATTACGATTTAAAAAGACATCACAATAAAACGTGTAAATAACATACTATTATTAAAAATAAAAAAAATTTGTATGTGTTTTTATTTAGTTATTTTTAATAATAGTATGTTATTTACACATGTTTTATTGTGATGTCTTTTTAAATGCACCATTTGCTTACATTGCATTATACTAAGTTCCAGTCAAACACAGAGCAGTTACATTTCTATTTACATTTATACACAAACAGTAGTTACATTTGTACATTCTAAGATTTTTACAGAGGTGGAAATTACTAAAGGGAAAGCACATGTGCAACTTAATGGATTGTACAGGCAGCAGTTATGTATAAAATGTGTTTTGTCATTTCAGTAAGAGGTTGAGAATATTATGTTTAAGGAGAGTATTTGGAGAGTATTGTACAATGAATACAAAGTTTTAATCTTGTAATGAGCATGTACAGGACCAAGATTGGTTAAGATGTTGGTTAAGCAGTGGTTTAAAACTAATGAGCTTGTCGGAGAGTTTTATTTGAGTGGGGATATTATTCCAGAGTTTAGCAATGCAGTGGGAGTATACCGAGTCTCCTGCAACATTATTTGACTTATCTGTAAGTAATACAAATTTGTTACAAGAACAGAGGTGAGACTGTGAGCAGTAATGAGCAGAAGCTACTGCATGCATTGGTCACAATGTAAAAGAATTCCTGCTTATTTGGGACGTTTACAGCAGCTACGCCACCTACCTAATTTAATATTTAGTTGCATAGTGTTTGTGTGATTTTTTTCATAGAAGTTGATTTAAAATCTTTTTGAATTCTGTGGTAACTGCTTTTGACTATCCTTTTCTGTTAGAATTCTTTATTCATTTGCAGTTGAAAGTAAATGAGCATACCATTAATGATTTGCTAAAGCATAAGTATATTGTACAGTGTGCTTAATAAAATGTAAATTTAAAGGTAATACCCGATAATACTGGTAATCTGTGTTCTTCATGTCAAAAATTAGATGATTTACTTAAGATTATTAGTAGTAAATCTAAACTTACTGATGACAATTGCACTTGTGCAATTAGCAAAGCTTGGAAAACTGTTGTTATATATATTAATGACTGGATTGATGAGATAAATAATGTTAGTCAAAGAGCAAATATAATACGTTCAGGAAAGGAAGTGTGTATTGTCGGTAAAAATCACTTGGCCCCTACTGAACAAGATAATACCACTGACAACATTGGATCTGAATACAAGTATTCAATAATCTGAGGATTCAAAACATATAGATGAAAATAAAAAAAAGGAAAAGATGAAGTTCACAACAAATAACAAAGATGCCAAAGAAACTGATAAATGTCTGTGAAGCAAAGAGAATGCATATTAAAAAGGTCATTGCTTTATGTAACACACAGGTTACAAGGAATGCTAACATTTGTTCTACCAGAAAACCTTCAGTCGACAGAAAAGGGTATTATTTTTAGGAAAGAGAATGTAGAAAAAGAAGCAAGGGGAGATGGAAAGGAAGAAATCAAAACTGAATGCGGAAGGATTGAAGAACATCACTAAGAAAAAAAAGGAAAAAGAGAAAAGTTGAGAACATAGCTCAAACTGTAGATGTACAAAGCCAGCTGGATGAAAACTGTATGCAAATTTAATTAGCAATGAAAATAGTGGGATTCATAAGACTAACAGTGATTTATTTATTTATTGCATTTGTTTACCAGGAAAGCCCACTGGGCCTAAAAAAGCCCATTTTCAGTGGATGAAGATCATTCCATTTAAAGAAATGTTAGAGCAGATATTATTGAATTAGAAGCTGACCATTCTTCGGATCTGGTCAGAAAAGATATTCTTGTAATTGGAGATTCAATTATTAGAATAACTGATACTTATATAATCATGTTTGCAGAGAAGCTAATGAACATTAAACTGTGTTATGCTTGCCAGGAGCAAAAATAGAGAATGTGAGAAATGCCACAGAAGCTCTACTGCCCCCGACATGGCCTATGATAAGAAAAGAAGAGGAGCCCACACAAGAAGAAGTAAGAATAGCACTAAGGAAAAGGAAGTCAGGAAAAGCAACAGGTTCAGATGAGGTCACAGCAGATATGGGTCTAGGACTATTCACTGAAAGCACATTTCACTGAAACACATTTGACTGTGCACAATTCACTGAAAGCTCAGTTCACTGAAAACACAATTCACTGAAACACATTTCACTGAAAGTTATATATGGCTTTTCCCCCACTGTAATGCAACCATGGAGTTAGTATATATAGTAAGGGGTGGGGGGGGGGTGGGGGCACCCCCCACATTGGGGGATGCGGGGGCATAGCCCCCCACCTATTTTAAATATTTTGAATATATACATGGATACTTGCAATTCCAATAAGTTACTCTTTTCTGAACATAATATATATCCAAACTATGTGGGGAGCTATGCCACACACACCCAATGTGGGGGGTGGTGCCCCCAACCCCCTCTTACTATATATACTAACTCCAGGGTTGCACTACAGTGGAGAAAAGGCCATATATAACTTTCAGTGAAATGTATTTCAGTGAATTGTGTTTTCAGTGAATTGAGCTTTCAGTGATTTGTGCACAGTCATTTGACTTTCAGTGAAATGTGCATTCAGTGAATAATCCCATGATAAATATATTGGGTGAGTTAGAGGAGAAATAGCTCCTGAGGGTACTCATAGCAATGTGAAGAGAAAGGCATATCCCAGATGACTAGGGAGAGCCACAGTTGTGGACAGTACAGAGACATCAAACTCCTATCATATTGCATGAAAGTTCTGGAGAGGGTTATTGATAAAGGAAGAAGCATAGTAGTAGATAATAAGATAGGAGACATTTGGATTCAGATCAAGATGTAGCACTATTGACCCAATATTTGCAGTGAGACAGATAGTTAAGAGAAGCTATAGATGAGGCAAGAGTACAATTGGGTATTCCTAGATTTGGAGAAAACATGTGACAAGGTCCCAGGAAACTGATTTGGGCAGTTCTGTGATGGTTAAAAGTCCCAGAAACATTGGTAGAATTAATGCAGGCTATGTACAAAGATACAATGACTCAAAAACAAGCAGTGTTCTGTCTCACAGAGGGGTTCCCAGTGAGAGTGGGTGTGCATCAGGGTTCAGCTCTGAGACCACTGCTGCTCATACTGGTGATGAATTACATTAGCAAACAGATTGTGGGGGACAGAGCAACAAAGTTGTTCTATGCAGACAATGTGGCATTACAGGCAGACGTTGAGCAAGAACTTCAGCAAAGGATAGAGGAATGGAATGCAAAACTGAAGGTACATTTGAAACCAGATGCAGATAAGACAATGGTAATGGCAGCAAACTGGACAAATCAGAAGAATCTGAGAAATGAAATAGAAGGGAAGATAGTGGAACAGGTTAACAGATTCAAGTATCTGGGAGGGATGGTTGAAAAGAAGGGTAGTTTGAATGAAGAGGTCAAAGCTAGAATCAGAGGGGCTGCAGGCAATTAGTATAGAATGTCAGGTATAGTATATGACAGAAGAATACAAAGAAGTTGAAATGTAAGGTGTACAAAACAGTGGTGCAACCAGTATGGTACTGAAGCCTGGGCAGTAAAGCAGAGCAGATGAGGAAGCTAGAGGTGTTGGAATTGGAGTGCCTGAGATGAGTGGTAGGATGCATACTGTAGGACAGATAAAGAAATGAGGACATAAGAGCAGAAGCCAAAATAGCTCCAATTGCAGAAAAGATTAAAGAGAACAGATTATGATGGATCAGGCACATATTCAGAAAAGCAGAAGACAATCTGATAAAGAAGATTTGGGAAAGACAGGAAGAAGGCAAGAGGAAACAAGGGCATCTAGCAAAGAGAAACTTGCCACAGTCAGGCATGCGTGTCATAGAAGGCAAGAGTGTGGCATTGAATTAAGGGAGATGGCGACAGTTAACATGACACCACAACCTCATGTAGAAAATGGGAAAAAGGGGGCGTTGTTGATGATGATGATGATGTCTTGGTTAAGATGAAAGACAAAAAAATATATGAAATTCAAAAGAGGTTGAACTATAACTTTTAAAACTGAAATAAACAAACTGGACAGACAAAATGGTTTCACAAACGTGGTGATAAATTGTCCTAGTGACATCCAGGTAACCACAGATACTGAAATCAAATTAGGTTATATTGGAAAAGAACTATGCAAAATGGATCCAAACAAAGCACTGGAAGGAGACAAAATTAGTAATAATGGCCTGAGAACACTTCAACAGTAACATTATATCTTTTATTTAGTAGGTTGTGCAAATATGGAAGATTCTTCAACACTGGAGACATGCACTTGTTAAATCTATTTTTAAGAGGGGGGGGGTAGGACAAACCTTAGTCATACAGATTCATAAGTTGATTTTCATGTTGTGGAAAAATAATGGAGAAGGTTATATTGTAGAAGTTATTGTCAGAATTAGAAAAGATGAGATTGAACCCCTATATCAGCATGCACATGTTGAAAATAGATCTGTTATCACCTGCAACCTGAAGTTTTATAAAAATAGCTGTGAATGAAAAATTGTGCTGTGATACAATTTACATACATTTAACTTCAGCATTTGATAGGGTCATACACACAACACTGATTAATAAATTAGAACAACTAGTATCAATGTATGCTTGATAAGATGGATAACTGCATGGCAAACAAATAGGACATGGCAAGTATCAAATGGACAGATGAAATTCAAGGTTACAGTAGGAGTGACACACAGGGCTTTGTCCTAGGCCTCTACTTGTTTATATTGTATTGTTTAGATCTATCTTTTTCATCCAAGGTGTTCTACAGTCTATATGCAGATGACATGAAAATGGGTAAACTAATTTCATGTGTTACAGATAGGGCATGCCTGCAATAGAAACTGACTAAATTGAGTATGTGGACACAAGAGAATAATATGCTTATAAATACATCAAAAACTAAGTAGATGAGATTTGAGAGACATAAATTGAAAGGTGAATATTTAATACAACCTATGGCGGCTCGTGATATCAGACTGCAGGACTGCAGTCCCCCCAGCTGTGAACCACAATGGTACAATCCAATTATAACTTCTCCCTCACGTAGAAAGTGAATCTGGACTGCTGCCTTACCAGTCCAGATTCAGGAAGAAGGCAGCAGACGGCTGATGTCCCAGAAGTCTATGCGGCGCTAACTGCATAGACTGGAAGGAGATCGGACTGCAAGGTCAGCAGTCTTGAAACATTCACAACTGGTTCCGGGAAACCAGAAGTGTGCATTCCAGTGTGAATGCAGAGACAAGCTGAAGCTGTCATTGCAGAGCTTGGATTATGAAGCTGTGGATTTTATTTGCGGAACTTGGATACTGAAGCTGTGGATTTTATTTGCAGAGCCAGCTTATCATGAAGCAAACAGCCGAGCAGCGGGTTTTATTTGCAGAGCTTGAATTCTGAAGCTGTGGATTTTATTTGCAGAGCCAGCTTATCATCAAGCGAACAGCCAAGCAGCAGTTTATTATCATCACTGAAGATATGAATGCGGAGTGTTTGTGTGTGTGTGTGTGTGTGTGTGTGTGTGTGTGTGTGTGTGTGTGTGCGTGCGTGCGTGCGTGCGTGTGTGTGTGTGTGTGTGTGTGTGTGTGTGTGTGTGTGTGTGTATGTGTGTGTGTGTGCGTAATTATTGCATGTTCCTGATATACTTAGCTTAACTTGATCAGATGTGCACAGATGTGCTCAGAAATTTTCTACAGTTTCGATAGGTTTTCTTTTTCTTGCACTGAAGAAGTAATGTTAATGTGGAAAGTGTCTAAAAGTTTAAAAAGTACAATGGTATGAGCACACTTATTCTTCAAAACAAATCTCAAAGTTTGAGTGTTTATATATATTTAGAGCATAGTGCCAATCATAGGTTGGTATATAGGTTCATAGGTTGGTACTAGGCTATCGGCCCTAGGACCTATGCAAGCCTAGCCATAACTATTCACTGGATATTTCTTCTCACAATATTTACTTCTCCAGGCCCCTGTCTAGCAGGGTGACTGACATGATCCCCGGGGTGAATTTCCTATCTCCCATCCAATCATCAAGGTTCCTTTTGAAGAGGGCCAAAGAGGCGCTCTGCTTGATATGTATGGGCAGTCTATATACGTTCATAGGTTGGTACTAGGCTATCGGCCCTAGGGCCTATGCAAGCCTAGCCATAACATGCCTTTGGTTAATAGCTACAGAGTATTATGTATTTACTGTAAACCCAGAGAAATGCTGTGTAATAAAATTTGTTTATGTTCTTAACAAGTGGCATGTATAGTGAAAAATTAAATGTGTTGCTATTTGTATTACAGGATCTTGTTTTTATAGATAACGGAAATAAATGCAAATTACATAGTAAAGTGTTCTGCCATGTTACGTTAAAGGCATAGCTGATTTCTTTTCCACAGGTAGCTGAAATTCGCCACACGTTACCCCCCATGCACAACTGGAGAGTTTAGAGGTACTGCTGGCAATCTAGCAACTCAGTATATCACTTTTTTTTTTTTTGGTCGTTGCAACTTGAAATAACTTGCTCTTTTACCTTGTGTTATGTTTTCTTTAGGTCCCGCAATGCTTAACTACATGGAGGAAACAATATTTATTTCATTGTTCAGATTGTTCCGTTAAAGTTTTTCTAAATTAGCTGTTTGCACAAACAAGCACATGCCAAATTCATCATATATCAAAGCCGAAAGACACAACAACAACAACAACTGTTTCAGTAAAAGTGTACACACCTAATTTAGAAACCCATTTCCACAATCCTGTTGATTAGCAGCAAAATAACATAATTTATTTGAAAGTGAGTTAATAAACAGTGTGCAGACTTTTGTCTAAGTTAATGATGTTTATTTAGAGACACAGACATTGTCTGACACCTGTTAGTTGTGACCACACTGCTACCAAGTGATCTGTTTTATTGTACCTATAGGGTAGAAATGTGAGTTTTTTTTTAACCTATACTGGTTCCCATACATGAGAACTTGTTGTATTAAAGGGGACACACAGCAAGTTATGCAGTGTAAGTGTTCAGAGTATTCCCCCATCCAAGATAGACACAAGTACTACAGTGGCTTTTCATCTGTCTTTGCTTGATTTTGCAGAATGTTATTGTTTTTGTCATATTTTTATACTGTTGATTTATGCTTCTTATTATTCAGAAAGTGCCCGTTGCTCTGTGTTTAAGTAGCAATGCTTTCATGACCATCAGGTAAGCTTGTCTGAGATTGTAAGATGCAAGTAAGTTTTAATAAGCATACTGTTAAAGAATTACCAACATTGAAAGCCTTTTTGTTGTTGACATGCACAGAATACTTACATAACTAGATAACGTATAAGCCCTGGGTATTGAAATGCATATGACAGTATTTGTATAAAGGACAGGATTACAGTATTTTAAGAAGCTCATTACCTTAGTTGAAGACTTGCAGTAATCTTTGCAGGCTTTACCCGTAAACTAAACAGAATGGCAATCTATAATGTGTGCTCCATAACCTGTGCAGTAATCCAATTTATCTTGAGCTTGTTTGTTGTTTGTTGTTCATTTTTTACTTTGATTGTGTTTTCCCCATGAAACAAGTAGATAGTTGTTGTCCGGCAGCAGGACTTTTTTTTTTTTAAAACAGTTTCTGTACTTTTAGTACTTTTGTTTTCAGTGTATATCAAGATATAAATACATATGAAATATCTTGTTCAAACCCTCAAACTACTCATAAAGGTAAAACAAACAAAGAAAACATCCATTACAACATATAGGAAACAGCCATAAAAAGTTAACATGGTTTTACAATAGGCATAGTAATGAATGTGTATACATAATTTAGTTTTTAGTCCTTCTAGGCTTAGATGCCTTCATTTTTAAGGCAGGAAGAAGTGAAATATGATCATCCATATCGGGTGGGGTACAGGCATCCAGTTTTAACTTCCATATCATTTCTCTATATTCTAACATATTCTCCCAATCCCCACCCATAATCACTAGGAACCACCTTTTCCAGGACCCAAAACTTAAAATCTGCCTGTGTGCACACCAGACTGTGCCTATACAGAGCATTAGTTTCTCTTTTTCTATTGATGTCATAATTATGTTCGTACTCACATTGTCTCAAAGTACATTCAGTTTTACCAACGTAATATGAATGTGTATACATAGTTTAGTTTTTAGCCCTTCAGGCTTCAACGCCTTAATTTTTAAGGCAGGAAGAAGTGAAATATGATCATTCATACAGGCATCCAGTTTTAACTGCCATATCATTTCTCTATATTCTAACATATTCTCCCAATCTCCACCCCTATCACTTGGAACCACCTTTTTCAGGACCCAAAACTTAAAATCTGCCTGTGTGCACACCAGACTGTGCCTATACAGAGCATTGGTTTCTCTTTTTCTATTGATGTCATAATTATGTTCGTATACATGCTGTTTCAAAGTACAGTTTGTTTTACCAATGTAATATGCCCAGCAATATTTGCAGTAAGCAAGATAGGCCACCCATTTAAAAAAAAAAAAACTGTTTTATGCAGTGAGTACTGTTTAAATAACTTTACTAATAATACTGTTTTTTTTTTAATTCTAGTTCACTGACACCATTTGCATAATTAATTAATTAAAGTAATGTTTTATCCAATGGAAGATGAGTAATGTACTATAAAAATGGGTGTATAGAAGGGTTCTGTTTATTCTGATGAAGTCTTCTGTAAGAAGATGAAAGCACTTAATCTGTTGGTTTAATATTAGAACTATTTGTGTTGTTTTAATTACTTGCCTTACTCTGGTGTCTACTTGCTGGAGGAATTAAACTTCAGTTTTTATCCATGTGAACTGGAGTTTCTGCTGACACTATCGTGCAGTGAATTGTTGAGGAGGGACAGCCTTTATAGGAGCTCTGTGTGACTGGTGTTTTGGAACCAGTGTTTTCCTGGATTATTATATATGGATGATGATCTTAAAATTTAAAGAACGCATAGGTAATCACCTTTCAGACATTAGATGGAAAATAAATACAAACTCATTATTTAAGCATATATCTGAAAAAGGTGAGACACATAGTTTGAGATTTGCAATTTTAAAAGTTATATATTCACCACTATGACGTGGTGATATTAAGGTGCTTACTGAGAATGAGGAAATGCGGTGGACACTTCGGTTTAGAGCACATTTTCCACCAGGTTTAAATGGTACTTTTACTTTAAAGCCTCTAGTTAAGCAGTTACATCAGCAAGTTTGATGTTTTTATTAGATATTTGAGTTTTTGTCATGTGATTTTGTAAGACTATTTAATACTGTTGTATGTCTCATTTTTTATCTAATGCCTGAAGAAGCCTTTTTAGTGAAAGTATGACTTGCATATTAAAGGGACATGTTAGTTGTGGTTTCAGTAGCTTTATCTCATTTTGTGTTTTAGTATATTAGTAGGCTAGAACGACATTATTGTCTGTACTTGAAATATTTATATGCATGCATGTTTGTATGTAAACACATATCAAAGCTATTCAGAGATCAAACATTTTGTGAATGTTTAGTTTTGAAATTCAGATTCACATGGAGTACAGAAGTACTTGTGGACCAGTGTGGAAAATCTGTATAACTTGATTCCTGTGTTATTCATGAAACCATGAACCTTCATTACCATTTTTTAATTTATCCTTGAACAGCAACTGTACCTTCTATGGCTCAACTACCAATGCAGAGAATATACACTTAAATCAGAATGAATCTTAAAGGAAGAGAAAAGAATGAAAGTTGCCACAGTGAGCTCCCTTTGATTCTGCAACTATAAATAGGTGGTTGGCCATCAGATATTTGCTTTTGAAATCACCCATCACAATTTAATGCTAATGGATAACTTTTAAACTATTTATTTTGTTGTAGTGGTTATGGCTGGACCATATCTTTAAAGGAAATTATGGGTCACCCTTAGGCACATGAGTCTGATCTTTATCACATTAAATCAAACATTTGCTGCTAATTCTTCATTGTGTTGATGTTCATCATATTGATCAGTGCTGCAGTAGCCTTAGCTACATGGCTTATATCCTTCCAAGGATGTAAAAGCCAGATAGCTTTCAAACCTTCAGGGTACCTACCATATGCCCTGTCAGGAAGCTCATGCTGAGCTGAGTAAAAGAGAAGTTTGGATGGGAATCCCTTCAGAGCTTTACTACCATTGAAGAGTATGCTCTTCTGAGGCTTTCAAGGATAGACAGATGGCTTGTGCTTGTCATTGCTGGGCAGATCAGTTCCCTTTGGGGAAAAACTTCCATTTTCTCAAGCTTGTTGATGTTTTATTACTTCTTCTTCAGGAAAGTTACTTTAAAGTTAGGAGTGTTGTGTTTTAATGGACTGTCTCTAGATTGTAATGTTTTTTAAATGGAGTGCTCACTTTTTCTGCCCGTTTAAAAGTGGTGTAATGTAACTGAAAACATTTTTTCTGTGGAGACGTGTTTATTTTACATTTGTAAGACTAGTATAGTGTTTTAAAGTCCTTTTTACTGTGTTTTTCTATCGAAAAGTAACTTTTTGGACTGATAGTTTTTATCAGCCATTGCTGTTTGGGTTCCCTGGAATAGAGACACCATTTTTGGCTTGACCATGGAACAGACTATGAGTCCCATGGTCAGTCCATCTTCCAGCCACAAAAAGATAAAAATTAAGCAAACAGCCCTTGTATCTCAGACCACTCATCTTTTACCAGAGATCTCTCTGGTGTAGCACCTACAGCTACTAAGGACCAGTGGTTGGCCATGTCCTCTGCAGTTGTTGGGGGTCCCCTCAGTGGGCAAGGGAAAGCTGCTTTTGTTGGTCATGGGATAGTGAGCAGAGAAGGTTTCCCTGTTGTGCCAGTATGCTGCACCCATCTCTGGGGAGTCTGCTGCTGCCATTAGTAACATGGTTACCTGCAAAAAGAAACAGAAAACCAAGCATGTATCTACTCCTCCTCAATTTTCTTCAGATAAGAGTAGTTTACTGGGTCTGGCTCAGGGTTGAATTCAAACTATTGATCCTTCTTGTATGTTTTAATTTGTGTATGTTACTGCCTACAATTTTCCTGATAGTCAGCCGGTTGCCCGTAAAAGGGCAGATAAAACTGCCTATGTCTTTTAAATATTTTTACATTACTGCAAAATCAGACCCAGCAGCTATAGATTTTAGTTGATCCTACTGCTGCTAAGCATTTAGTTAATTCCAATCCTGCTTTTTCTAATAAGGATGAGAAAATTATTTATAGGTATGTGAAAAAGTGTATACTTCTTCAACTTTGATTTTCAGAATTTTGAATTGTCAGGCTCATATGTTAAAGTTTGTTCTGAAGATTTGTGAAAGTATGAGGAATGTTTTATCTGTAGTTTCTTCTTATGAGGAAAAATCTGCTTTAAATACTTTAGCTTTTTTTCTGTTGCACAGGTCACTGCTCATTGTTTACAGTGTGTATATATGACTCTGTTGATACTTCTTCCATGGCTATGGCCAGTGATAGGAGGCTTGCATGGCTGAATTCTCAGAATCTCCCAGATAATGTTAAAATTTTGATTTTAAATTCTCCATTGAATAGAGATTTAGTGTTTGTACTGTCTGCTGCAGAAGTGATGAAAAGATGTGATGAAGGGGCAAGCTGGTCTAGGGAATTACTAAGATTTTTCAGTCCTCCTTTTCTGAATTTTCCAAGGGACTTTCTATCTCCTCATTCATTTTTTAGCAGAAAAACAGAATAAAATGAATTATTAAAATACAGGTAAACAGACGTTTAAGAAGAAATGGCCAAGTGGTTCCAAAAAAGAAGTCTTGATCCTCTCATCTCCCAAGGATAGTCCAACAAGTCAGAATGACTAACAAAGACACCTTGTGACCTTCCTGCCATCCTGGCTCCTTTTTCCTTCCAGAAAGTCTGTATCTCCATTTTTTTCTTTGGCGAAAGTTCCAGAAAAATGGGTTCTGAAAATCATTCATAAACGTTACAGTTGTCAGTGGGAAGAAATTCCTCCACATCAAACTTTTTTGTTTTGACTTGTTCTTCATCACATGGTGTTCAAAGGAGTGATAGACTCAGTTCCTCCTTCCAAGGTGGGAAAGAGTTTTTATTCAAGGATGTTCCTATTGCCAAAGAATGAAAATAATTGGAGAGCAGTTCTGGATCTTTCTTTCCTAATCCCGTTTGTTATAGTTCCCAAATTTCAAATGATGTTACTTCACAACCTGTTACATATGCTTCTCTTTCAAGATTCCTGGGAACATACACTTAAAAGGTTCTTATCATCACATCCCTATTCATCCAGACTTCAGATGTTTCTTAATGTTTTAAGTATCTGAATCACATTATCAGTTTTTTGCCTTACCCTTTGGACTATCCTCTGCACCAAGTATGTTTACAAGGTGTCTGGCTCCAGTTATAACTTAATGCAGGCTACAGGTTATTCATATTTCTCAATATTTAGACAATATGAGTATTACTGAAGATTCTTTTAAAAACTGTCAGGAATCTCCTCTCATGGGTGAGGGTTCTCTTGGGATTCCAGGAGAACATTCAAAAGTCTTTCTTGACTCCTTCATACAGGATTGTGTTCCTAGGATGTCAACTAGACACTTCAGTCCAAAGAGATTTTTTCCACAGAAAAAAATAGATCTTTATCTATCTCTGTTTCTAAGGTTTTTCATTCAGAATTCGATAAGTGCAAAGGAATACCTTGGGATTTTGTGTCTCATGGTATCTATGATTCTCATGATACTCCTGGCAAGACTCCACATGAGAAAGATACAGTGTTATCTGAACTATCTTTTGTCCCAGCATCAACACCATTTATCTTTTCAAATCAGTACTGGGGTTTGTCAAAAGATAAATCTTTTACTGGAGACAACATATCCTTAAATCCAAGTCTCTCTAAAGCAGTCAGTCACCACAGATGCTTTGACTTTGTTTGGATAGCAGTTTCACGAGAGATAAAATTGCAGGGGGGTGTGAAACACCAAGGACAGATGCAGGCAGAGAAATTTCAAGGAGATGCTTGTCCTGATTAAGGCACTCAACTCTTTGAACCATCTTTGGTCACTGGAACCTCTTCAAGTGGTTACAGACAATACCACAGTCATGTGGTTCATCAACAAGCAAGAGGAAACCAGGTCATGCACCCATTGCAGACTAGTCATGCTAGATGGAATATAGCTTCACAGCACAGTCTGACTCTACAAACATCCTACATTCTGTCCGAAAAAAAATTGTGCGGCAGACAAGCTGAGCAGGACCAGGGCAGATACTCACAAATGGAAACTAGATCAGAGAGTCTTCCAAGATTTGATCCCTTTATAGGGAGTTCTTCAAGTAGACCTTTTTGCCTCCTCTCTAAACAATCAACTGGTAAGATTCTGTTTCAGGACTTCAAGAGGGCTGGAATACAGATGCCATTTGGACAGGAATGTTCCTGTATGCTTTTGCTCACTCTCCACTAATATCCAGGGTACTTCTGAAGATTCAGAAAGAATCTCCCAAGATCATTGTGATGACTCCATTCAGTCCCAGGCAACCACGGTTCTTCCTTCTTTTGGCCAGGAACAATTACCATAAACTTCTTCAAAGACTGGATCTACTCACACAAGAACAGAGGTATTTCATACTCCCTGACATCAGTCACCTTCAACTGACTGCCTGGATGATAGGCTCTTAATTTCTTTTAGGCACTTGTTAACTGAGGATGTGCAGCAGTTACTAACAGAGACAAGAAAGCCTCCTACTAGAAGATCATGCATTAGCAAATGGAAAAAGGTTTTCCATTTGGTGCCAACAATATAACCAGCACTCAATCAGGGCTAGTTGTTCTCTGATTCTGCAATATTTGTGTGAGTTACTATCCTATGACCTTTTATATTCCTTTGTCATGGTTCAGTTATAGGTCATTTCATGATGTGTGTCCATGGATTCTGCTCTTTCAATGCAGTCTCATAAAATGTTTTTGAAAGTGGGTTTGCATAATAGGCTTCCAAAAAAACAGGTGGCCCCTCCTCGGCATCTGAATTTAACACTTGCTCCATTTGAATCACCTTATCTGGTTGATTTGAGGTTCTTAAGATTGGAAACAATTTTACTGATTGCTCTGATGTCTGCAAGAAGGCTATCTGAGTTGCAAGCTCTTATAGTGAGTCAGCCCTATCTCATTTTTCATATGGCTAGGGTTTCTTTGAGAACTAATCATTCCTTTATGCCTAGAGAGGTATCCAAGTTCACTTTATGCCAAACTATCCATCTCCCAATTTTCTTTCCTGAACCTAAAAATGAAGGAGAAAGGATACTCCATACTCTTGATGTCCACAGAGAACTCATGTACTATCTTAACAGAATTAAATCTTTCTTGCATCAATTGTTCATTTCTTGTGAAGATAAGAAGAGGTAACCTATGTCGAAGCATTATTTCTTAATGGTTGTCTAAGGCTATTACCTTTTGTTGCATTCTCCATACTTAAACAATTCCAGGCAGAGTCAAGACCCACTCTACTAGGGCATTGATTTCATCTATGGCTTTTTGGAAAAGGTTGGACTTTAAAAGGGTTCTAGAATGTGCTTCCTGGTCATCTTCACATACTTTTACAAAGAAGTATAATCTTGATTCCTTCTCTAGGTCCAGATCTAGCTTTGCTAGGACCATTCTTCAGTGGCTTCTGGACTCTCCTTCCACCTTGCAAATGTAGTTAGCTGTGGTACTCTACCCATATAGCTAAGGCTACTGCAGCAGGGATCAGTATGATGAATGCAGTACAGTTATGTAAGTAAAACTTACTATAACTGTAGATGTTTGAATGATCACAGCTATAGTAGCTGCTCCCTCCTTCCATACCTCTTGTTTCTGGTGTAATTTTTATGCCAGGATGTGGACATTTATTTTTTGTCATACCTAGTACTGATCTTTCAGGTCTCAGCCTTCATCTCTCTGCTGGTAGTAAAGCTCTGAATGGCTTTCTGCCCAAACTTGTCTTTTAGTCAGCTCACCTTGAACTGACTGACAGTTTGGGCATGTGGAAGGTGCCCTGATGCTTTGAAAGTTATCTGACTGTTATATCCTTGGCAAGATATAATCTATATAGCTAAGACTACTGCAGCAGCGATCATTTGGACATCTAGTGTTATGGTAAGTTTTACTCACACAGCTATACTTTAGTCATGGCTTGTTATAGCAATGGAAAAATAGTGAAGTCCTACTGAATATATTACTTCTGTATGTTTTGATTCCCAGGTTATCCATCTGAATTGGATTCCATTTTCAGTAGAGACATGAGGAAAAAAACCTCAAGAATCATGCAGTGCACCAATGAACAGTAAAAATAAGTAAATAAAATTACAAAGCTGTAATTATGTATGAAATGTATGTCAAGTGAAGCATTACAAGTGCAACTGAATTATCAGAAAATAAGTTAAAATGACAGACAACACTTTCACACAGTTAAAATAGTTGCAAACATATTCACATTGTGCTATGATACTAATAATAATTGTTTAAACTTGGGGGAAATAAATAAACAAAATAGAAATGTACAATGCTTGATAAATGCTGTACCAACTAGAAAAATAGTAAATCTTACTGGTATGAGTTTTAAGTGCAGGGAGACTGACTTGTAAGGCATTCCCTGCCTTTAAAACTGCTCTAAGAGGTAAGGGCATGGGAGAACGGTAGAAGACAGGGAATAAAAAAGGAAACAGACAAAATATTTTGATTGCCTTATGTCTGTTCATTTCACTCTCTCTCTCCTGGATTTACTAATCTTCCATGCAGGACTAGCTTAGTCCTGCACGGAAGTGACTGTTTAGGAGCAGGATGGCCACGCACTGCCTGAACTACTAGGCTTACACGGAGCGTGTAAGAGTGCAGGGGGCATGTCTGAGAGCAGAGCTCTCAGAATAAACATGTCCCTGCAATGTAGAACAGTAGAAAGGGGTATGCAATGAGTGAGACCACTCACAGGTGACTGCATATCCCCACCAAATAGTCCCCCTTGTGTATAACAGCAACAGAATTTAGAAATAAAATGAAGAAACTCTAGTTTTTTTTTTTTTTTGTAAAAATCCGAGTACAGCTAACCGTAGATGCACGGGTATACCCATCGCTTAGCTATGGTTAAAGCAGCTTAAAAGGCTGAAGAGGATATCAAAGAAGATATATGCAAACGAAGCAGCATAGCATTTGCCTTACAAGCAGGCATTCCCGGTTCGAGTCCCACTGTAGCACATTCCATTTTACATGGCAAAGCACGTTATGACCAATATTTTTGTTGCAAAATTCACTAAATAACATATATTTATGAACTGGAGTACTGCAGTAAATGCACATATGAAGTGTCAGTGTCATAATGAATAAGGCACTAGTAAGCAGGTTTAAGCACAAATAAGCAGTAGTAAGCATATTGAAGCACTAGTAACTGGGTTTAAGTCTGTTTGCGTTGGTGTAAGCAATGCCTACACTAGATGAGCAATTCTAAAGTGAACTCTCTGTAAGCAGATGCAAAAGCAGGTTAACAGTGCTTACCATCACGCAAACCCACTTACAACTGCTCAAAAGTGCCTTAATCACTCTGTATCCAATGGCCCTTGTTCTGCCCATCAACAAAATAAACAGCCATGCAGGTCTCGAACCCAGGACCCTATACACCATAGTCCCAGCAGTCTTCCACCAAGCCATCACAGAAGTACAGAAGAATGAGGGAGTAGTAAACATGTCCTCACCATAGTACAACCAAACTGAACCTGTGAAAGGCATCAGTATACAGTCATATGTGCCATAACCCACTACATAACATAAATATGTGAACTGGAGTACAGCAGTAAGTGCAGACGTGAGGTGTAATTGTAATAGAGTGTCAAAGTCCCCAATAAAACACAAGGACCCCACAGAGTGTATGTACATATCAGTCAGAGATACCAGGCATACATAGAAGGTGTAATGAATAATAACACAATGCCAAAAAGGCATTATAATGAAGGCCTAATGTAAGCGATGCTAAGCATTGCACAGGCCAGCTTAGGAGGTGTGAGCAATGTGTAGACCAGCTAACTCATTGTATCCAGTGGTATACCCCTTTAAACAATGCCAACCATAGGTAAGCAGGTTTGCACATAGCTTAGCCTTTTCAAAACTGGCCAATCACAGAATAGTGCAGGAAATCAGCCCTACTTAAACCCAAGAGGTGGGAATACATCTCATAACTGGTTGTAGCTTCCCCTTGCAGGCACTATGGCAGTAAGGGGAGAAGGAGTGCGCTTCTGGGTGCAGCGCTGGTGCATCCAGGAGTCCAAGGTCATAGCAGGTCTCCTAGTTAAAGACTATGCACAGAGACTGCTGCAGGGCAAGTACCAGGGCTCCCAGTATAAGGCGGAGGCCTGGGACCATCTCGCTAATGACCTCAACAGTGCCACTGGCATACCCTGAACTGGTGAGCAGGTCAGGCACTACTATGCTGACCTGAAGCAGTGGAAGGGGGACCTCTTGGAGGAGTGGCTCCAAGAGGCTAGAGCATCAGAAGATGTTCTAGCCATGTGTATCACCCCAGTATGTGTGTAATAAGTGCCATCTCAGGTATATCATGGATAGGTATGGCTAAATATTCCTCTTATGTCCCCCACAGCTGCAACAGAGTGGGCCGCGAACCAGGAAGCCCACATCAGCCGCCTGGTGCGGTCGTGACGTGAGGCAGGTCAGTAATACTCATGCTTTTACTGTCATAGGAAATAAAAATAAAAGTAGTAGTAAATTAATTGCTAGTATAAAACCTGTATTGTTCAAGGCAAGTACTGCATACAGTACAGAATATGGCAGGAAGAGTCTCATATTGTTTGTATGGCAATAAAAGTCTAATATCCTGACAAAACAGGTCTAACTGCTGGACTGCATGTGTATATTCTTGTATCATATGGTAATGTAGATTTGCAATCATGTAATAGTACTGTTGTATTAAGCACTGTTACCCACACCATGCACCATAAATTGAATGTGTAGAAATGCCTGCATATGACAGGTGTAATCCCCAGAGGGATATTATAATAATATGCCATTTAGTACAGCTGAGAGACACGTAGACAGTAAACAGGGAAAATACAGATAACAAAAAACAAATAACACATGCAACTGAGATGTGAGCTGTTGATTTTTTAGCACACACAGCCATGGTTTGAATCCTGCCAGTGGTAGTAGTCTGCATGCAGAATCATACCCCACAACTGTACAGATATGTCCAGGAAGTCTATTAAAGTGGCCCATATCTATTGCCTATCAATCTGTTCCCCTGGGAAATTAGTAGGATGATCCCAGGTGTATAGGCAGCAAACAGGAAATGCAACTGATTGACACACATCTATTACAAGAAACCTGGCACACTAGCAACTCCCCAATACCTTATGTGACTAAGAAGCCACGTATGTCCCATTTACACCCCAACTTGTTAAGTTGTGGTCAGAGTGTCTACAGTAACAGAGTTAGATGTATGTGCATAATAGTAATGTGGAATCTGATACTGTATGTGGGAACATTCAGGTAGTGCTAATAAACATTCCTCCCACAGGTCTGTCAAATACTAACACTGTGCCCAGAAATACAAGAATGATATGCAATTGTTCTGAATAATGAGGTATTACACATCACTGTCACCCACACTGTCCTACAACATGTAACTGTCCAGAAAATCTGTATAAGAGTGTTGTTATACAAGGTCAGAATGCATAAGCACAGGGGATTAATAAGACAGAAAGCAGATTGGAGATATACAGGAATATCAATATAGTAGACACAGCTGTGATGGACAGTGTTTAGGTTGTAGCAGACACAGCCATTATCTGAATCCTGGGAGTGGAATTAGACTGCATACAGATTCATACCCCACAACTGTACACATGAGACCAGAATGTCCAGCATATGTGCCCATATCTGCTGCCTGTCCCCCTGTCCCCTGGTAAGTTTGTGGGATGATCCCAGATGTGCAGCCAGCAAACAGGGAATACAAGTGATTGTCAACCATCATGAGAACACTCTGTCACTGTAGCAACCCCCGAAACTGTCAGGAGAGTAATATTTCAAGTATGTCCTATCTACACTCCCATGTTGTCAAGCTGTGACCAGAGTGTGTACAGTAACAGAGTGAGATGTATGTGCATAATACTAATGTGTAATCTGGAACTTTGTTTGGCAACAGTAAGGTAGTGCTAGCTAACATTGCTCCCACAGGTACGTTGGATAAGGACACTGTGCTAAGAAATACAGACCAATATAACCTACTGATACTGTCCACCCTGGTATTGTAGAGGATTATGAGTGTTACAGTTTCTCTGAATAATAAAGTATCACTGGTCACTGTCACCCACACTGTGCTGCATAATATAACTGTGTAAGAAAGCATGTATATGTGTGGGTCAGGTCACTAAAGGTGGAAGAGGGCAATATTCTAGATATGTCCAGGCACACCAGCACATGGTCAACACATGGCCAGAGTCTGTGCAGAAAGGGTTGGATAGCATAGTGCAAAACATCAACCTGGAATCCGGGCTTATGTGCACAAACATTTAGTCAGTGTTAATGGGTCTATATTATATTAGCGAAAATCCTTTTAAGCAAATGCAAAAACACTGACACGTATTGCGCGAACCATAAATATGCCAAACGTACTAAACTGTGAAATACAAAAAGTCGAATCCCCATAGTCAGCCAACTCCACCTCCCACTATATACTGCCTACCCAAACAAAATAGATAAATCACATACATACACTAACCAAAACCCTACTTCTAACCCTAAAGTAAATCAGCAAAACCCTACTTCTAACCCTACATTAAACCTTACATACATTACTATCTATGCACTTACCTTAACCTGCACCCTAACCCTAAGGTCCATAACTATCGCACACTTACCCTGCAGCGATTTACCAAAACAAAACAAATAACCCACACACATACATTTAACAAAACCCTAATTCTAACCCTACACTAAACCTTACATACATTACCTATCTATGCACTTACTTTAACCTGCACCCTAACCCAAGTCCATAACAAGGTCCATAACTATCGCATACTTACCTTAAGGAGCTGTACCGCAGATGGGCCAACCATGACACTTTGACTTTTTGAATTTTGCGGTTTAGTACATTCGGCATAATCGCGATTCACGCAATACGTGTCGGTATTTTCGCATTTGCTTAAAAGGATTTTCGCTATTATAATATAGACCCGTGTTAACAAACATTCCCTCCACAGGTATACCAGGTAAGAGGTGTATACTGCAGGTAAAACTGATTCATGTGTAATGACGACAACAGCCATATCACTGTCCAACATAAGGCTATAGGGTAGTGTAGTAAGACTTGTAAGGTACAGATAACAGCACTGACTACGAAAGTAATGTGGACTACAGGAATATACTACTTGTTAATTGACATCTTTCTCCCCACCACCTTATCTCCAACAATAATCAACATACCCACCCCAGCTAGTATGTAATGACTGATAATGTCCAATTGTTTGATAAATATTTTAATGGTTTCCATGCATGTGCCGTATTGAATTATTCCAACACTGTTGGGTTGGTGCCATCAACGTACCTGCATGCTGTTCTTATTACCACTGGGGTCCCATATATGCATGTGTTTTGCTTGTTATGGAACTGTTCCGTATCTGGTGTCTGGGTTAATGAGAATATCTATGCATGCTGTTATACCTAACCCTGGAATGTGTTGACTATTACTAACCCATATATGATGATGAAATCTAAACACTATAGCACGGTTGGGAAGGCCGGTCCCAGCGGACCCACCTGTTCCACCTCAGCTGGCCATGGCACCGGGCACCAGCATGTCTGGGGTCCATCCCTGGACCTCCCTGTCCATTGGTCTTGCACCACCTTTGGGTGGAACTGCCTAAGGGGATGGGGCACGCCCACCCTGGGAGTCAGTGCGGAGAAGCACCTGTCACCAGTAGATAGGTCGGGGTTGTGGTACATAGAGAGATCAACCACCAGGTTGGTGATCTCCTATACCAGCTCGAGGGCCATGTGTCATGATTAGAGAGTCAGCCTGGCTCTGTGGCTCAGCCTCCAGCACAGCCACCTGCGGGGCTGTGAAGGTGCAGTGGTGACTACCCATGGGTGGGAACCTCAGTCCCACTGTTACCACTAGGGGGTTTGTGGGCTTCTGATATCCCAACACCCCTTCCCATCAAGGTGTTTACCCCCCACATGTTTCACATACTGCCTTTTTATGCATCTTGCTTGTCTTGTCTGTTAACCTACCCAAACCTACCTCCCCAAATATGTCTACTATCCATCCCCAATATCCCACTCTCACCTGAATAAAAGAAAAAACGGCAATCTGTTCCCACAAAAAAAAGGACAATCTGTTCCCAAAAAACATCTCCACATACAGGTTTGCAGAAATGGAAAACCTTTATTTGTGTACTATTACAGTTCTATATGCCATGTCATATAGCTGTTCAGACACTGACATCCATATCAACAGAGTAACCCAACTGTGAAACAGTTATATTAATACAGTAGTCTGGAAAGGTTCACAGATGTTGCTGTCCAGGCCAAGCCCTTTAAATTGTACAATTGTAAAGACAGACTGGGCCACAGGATACCAAACAATCAACAGTAAATAATGCAGGTGTATAGTTCAGCAGCCTCTATCTGCACTCTGTACAAAATCACTAGGTGGTAAAGAGTTCAGTTGACAAAATGGGATGTAACTGTTACATAACAAGGTATCCCTGACACCACCACAAGCACACTGACAAACAGAACAGTCTGTATGGCAGGAGGCAGTAGGCCTGCATTAACCCAGTTTATGTAAGTAATGTAAATATAGGTGAAGTATATGATACTGTACATCCAGATACCTTAAGGCAGCTCACCCCTGATACTCCCACATTTTGTAACAGCCTAGGTATTTATGGTGCATCCCCTCCCCAGACTCAATAATACAGGGCCATATACCACTGTTACATACATTGGCCTTTGGAGTGCATAAGGGCACACATGTACTGTTTAGGTGAAGGCCAGACATATATGGCCCCAGCCCCATTGTATGTGTGGGGTATACAACAGCAGTGGACTGATGGCAGCAATGGCAGTGTGATATACTCACAGCCCACTACAGAACAACCCCTGACACCATGTCATATGGCAAAGCTTGGTATGTAGGTGGAGAACAAAGGCTGGAACACAGGCCGGTATGTGGAAAACTGTTGCCATACACTAAGCAAGTCACTGGTGTTACAGGATAGTCTGCAACATACCCTTAGTTAGGGAATTGAGGTTAAAAACATAAATAGATGTAGCCATGTACTGATAGCACTCAACACACACACTGCCGGTGAAATATCTGACACAGAACCTGTGTGGTGGACAGACGAAACATGATAGGCATACCTCTGGCCACCAAGAGGATAGGCCCACAGTTGAGAGCTATGCAGACAGACTGCATTCCAAGGTAAACTGGTATTTACACACACCCTGTAACACCAGTACTATACAAAGCATAACACAACTCTACTCACACTCTGTCTGTAGTTCTGGAACCTCCTACAAATATGTAGCTGGCTTGAGTGTGCCGGTTCTCCTGTAACAGACATTGCTATCTGCTGTCTGTAACACTGATGCCCACACACAGGAAGGATGTCCATCACACAGGAAAGGTAAAGGGACCATACCCACATGATGTAGGGATTTATAGTAGGTGGTTGCCATGACAGTCGTAATTAGAAGTACTACACAACAAGCTGCATGCAGTTAGCAAGTGTAGGGCACTGATTGGTGCAGAGGCCATCACCTGATCAAGTCATAAAGACATCATTACCACAACAGGTATGTGAAATATATGTACATGTACTAGAATGTAGTACCTGGTCCATCATAATGAGATACATGATGTGGAATGAGTTATATGTGACATTAGGTGTTGTTGTGATGATGTTCAACTGAACAACTGCTATGGACAATAGTGTCTGTCCCTGTGGGTAGTGAGCCACAGCTGTTAACTGTGCAGGTCAGCACTGATAGACAAGATGTAAGCCATCATAGTGTGTGTTGTGTAATGGGAAGTATGTATATTAAGTGGCCAATAGCTAGTGGTGGAAGTAATGCCATTATGATGGACATGTGGGAGCCATGGCCCAACACTGGCAGGATACTCAGGTGAATCTGTAATGTAGCATGCCGGAATGCCATAGGTGTGTAATAGAGTTACCTGCAATCAAGTCCCACATATATACTTATATGCAAATGTCTACATATGTACAAACACACACACAAACATATATGTATGTAAAGATATGTCCCCATATAACTACCACAGTGATGTGTGCTATGTGCGAGGCAGCAGCACACATAGCAATATACACAGATATATACAGCTGGCAGTGTGTGCAGCATGGACGGGTATGTCACATGTTAGTCCCTTGTTGGCACCACATTGCCCCCATCTGTGAAGTATGCAATGGGAATATGGGGAAGTATGGCAGGTACATATGTGGAGGTGGTCAGGATTGGTAGCTATAGAGGACAGTCTACAGGGATGGCGTGTGACACATGTGGTGGGTAAACATCGTGGATGGTTTGTGTGCTCTGTGATGTGGATGCCCCATGGTCCCCAATATGGGCACAGTGGGAACAAGCCTCCCACCAACTGCCACTCACAACAGCAGTCCATGTCCTAAAAGTGCCTGGTCTGGAGGCTGAGCAAGAGGAACATGTTGGCCGTGTGAATGTGTACTGGGTGCCTCAGACTGATGTAGCACATCCCTCATGTGTCTGTGGAGTCTGGTATGGAACAGACCCTAGACCTGAGCTCAGGGGACAGGAACATGTCGGTGTGTGCCCTGGGGGGGGGGGCAACATCCCCTGGGTGGTTTCACCTGATGGTATTGCTGTAACAGTACATGAGGAGGCCCCAGGATGGCACATACATGTGATGTGGCCAGGCATCATGGGCAGATGGGTGCGGAGAGGTGGATCAGCTTGCCAATAGAACATATACATGTTATTGTGTCACTGTTATAGAACATTTGTTGGTAGTAGTAGTCTACATAATCCTAGTACATGTCCAACAGCATGCATAGCTATCCCCAACCAATGCCTCTACAGTAAATATTCACTGCACCACACCCTCAAACCATCCAACCCAGACCAAACTCTCCATCTCTTTACTAACAGGACATCTCAGTATCCGCAGTATTAACAACAAAATTGCCCATCTCCATGCCCTCCTTGATATTCACTCCTTTGACATCTTCTACCTTACAGAAACATAGTTAAAACGTAGAACTAAGGATAATGAAATTATCCCCCCAGGCTATAACATATTGAGACAAGACTGCTTAATACATAAGGGTGGGGGAGTAGCACTCCTATATAAAAATGGCCTACAGATCTCCTCTATAACTTATAACCCACCTCTGGACAGTAAGGCTGAAGTCCTCATCTCCAGACTTAAAATCAACCCTAACAAATCCCTTTACATCATCTGTGTCTACCTACCCCCCCCGGCAGTGACAGCATTATAATAGAAGATATTCTTAGCTGAGTGTCCTCAACTTACCCACAAGAAACAATAATACTAGGTGACTTTAACACTGACTGGAAAACTGTCAATACTAATAATCCTTCCTCACATATTAATCTTTATGGCTTTATTCAAACTATCACCTCAACAACCAGAATTAACAAACCATCCAAAAAAGAGAGCACCTGAGACTGGATACTCATTAATAAACATCCACAAACTTACAATGTAGGAACATTACCAGATGATCTAAGTGAGCATACTCTAACTTACATTATAAGACAAAAGAATGACATTTCTAACACCCCTACTTATAGGATCTCACGAACCAAGAAACACTTTAACCTTGTACTATTCCAAAACAAACTCAGTGCCTGTGACTGGAAACCTCTAAATATTCTCCCACTAGATGAGGCTGTTAAATATTTTAACTCTAAATTTCTAGCAATCCTCGATGAGCATGCACCTAAACGATCTATTAGAATGAAATCCAAACAAGACAGAAAATTATACTTAAGAACAAATCATGGGCTAAGTGGAGAGCTAACAGAACTTCCCCTGAACAACAAACGTTCAGACAGTTAAGAAATATAACAAAAAAAGCTATACTCACTGACAAAAAGAACTACTATTGTAAGCTACAGCAAATGCACCAAAAGAATCCACAGAAATTTTGGACTAACATAAATAGGCTCCTTCACCCTGGCCACTTTAGCACACCATCCCCTCAAGATGCTGATCATAATACCCCACATCACACGGCCAACAACTTCAACACCTACTTCACAGAGACCATACAATCCCTAGCAAGCCAGCTTTCCACTGATAACACAAGGCTCCCAACCTCTTTACCTGGATCTTTACCAACATTCCAATTTCAACCTATCTCAACCACTCTCATCTACAAAATCATACTAAAACTTAAGCCTTGTACTCTTTCAGCCAACCAGTTACCTTCTGAATATTTGCAAAGAGCAGCCAAAGTCGTTGCCTTTTCTATATCCATCCTAATTAACAGAACCATTAATGAGAGAATCATCCCAGACATCTGGAAAATCTCCCACATTATCCCCCTACATAAAGGTGGTAAATCTAACAATTACTCTAACTACAGGCCAATAGCTCTACTATCACGCTTAGCAAAAGTCATGGAAAAATGCATTCACCACCAGCTATTAAACCACTTAACTAAACACAACATACTGGCTAAATGCCAGCATGGCTTTAGGCCATTTCATAGTACCACCACCGCTCTCCTATCTTTCACCAACTCCATTAATAAGAACCGTAATAACAACATCCTCTCTTCTGCTCTCTTCATCAACCTTTTGAAGGCTTTTGATATGGTAAACCAGCCCCTGCTTATAAATACTCTTGAATCTCTTTCTCTGGATACCATAGCTATACGATGGTTTAAGTCCTACCTCAACAATAGGTAACAGGCAGTTCTCTGGGAAAATAAACTATCATCCCACCTGCCAGTCACCCTAGGAGTCCCTCAGGGTTCCATTTTAGGACCTCTTCTTTTTTCATTATTCATCAATGACCTTCATGTAGCAATCCCTCAAGCCACATGTATACAATATGCCGATGATTCCATGCTTATATGCTCTGCCAACTCCATTTCTGAACTACATTCACTAACTCAAAAAGTATTCAACTCAGTAGAAGTTTGGTTCTTGAAATGCTGCCTCCTTTTGAATGCCAAAAAAACTAAGCTCCTACTCTTTACACCCATCAGTAGGTCCTCTCCTATAGACTTCTCAGTCAAATCCAACAATGGCACCCTTATCTTCCCTGACTCTACCACCAAACTATTAGGAGTCACAATCGACAGCAACCTTAACTTCGATAGCCATATAAATAACACCATACAAACAGTAAATAGAAAAATGGGCTTCTTATATAGAATCAAACCCTTCTTAACTCCAACAGCTAGAACCATTATTTCCCACTCTCATTTAATCTCAACTCTTCCTTTACACCTCACCTATTTACACTAATCTAAAAAAAATAATCTTCTCAAACTAGCAAGCTCCTATAACAATATTGCCAGATTTGCCACTGGTAATGCATTTCAAACTCACCACTGTCAGAACCTAAAGCAACTAGATTGGCTTGAACTTCATAACATTCTGATTTTTTCCCAAATTACTATTGCCCATAAGATCTTTTACCAACCAAAAAATACTCCTATACTCGCTAACCTCATTACCCCCTATAATAATCTTAATTCCCTACGCTCTTCTAGCAAATTGCTTGCTATCATAAGCAAGTCCAATAACTTGGCAGGTGACACCCTTTTCTCCAATACTGCTGGAAAAAAATGGAACTTTCTACCAATAGATCTAACTCTACTACCTTCACTGTCACTCTTTAAGCAAAAACTCAAAAGACACCTAAAAACTCACTGGTTATGTCCTTGCAGTAACCCTGACTAATCTTCAACCTTTCCCTGCTTCTATCTTCACACTGACTCTGGATACAAAATTTCACTCTGCATACCCCTCGGTATGCAGTAACTGTTACTAGTAAGATTAATATAACTTCCAGTATTTATTTAATCGGTCAATGAACTGTAAATTACCTCATATATCATGTTGTAAGATGACTTATATTATCCTATATACTCATCCTTCTTAGTATTAGTACTTATTCTAGACTCCTTTTTTGTATTCTAATTTCCTCCTACTTTATTTGTTATACATCTGTATATGATATTTCTGTTATGTTTGGAGCTTTTCTCCCTGGGCCTCTACTGAAAATGGAAATATATCCAGTTAGACTAGCCCGGTTAACAAATGTAAAATAAAAATAAATAAATAAAATAAATAAATAAAATAACACAGACTGTCAGATGTGCAGCAATCTCAGTGCAGCCATACCACTGGCATATATGTAACCATAGTGGCCCTGACAATGGCATGCAGGTGAATAGCCTGTAACAGGCCAGCAATGATAGTGTCCACACAGAGGACATGGCTACAATCACATAGCAGAAGGTGTGGTATAATACGAAATCTGTCCAAACAGTAGTTAAGCTGTAGCCATACCTAATGAGTTGTGTGTACAGTCTGTTGAAGCTGATATGGTGGGGGGGTGACAGAGATGTGTATTACAAACTGTGGTAACCTTCCTGTATGAGTTACTCAGACCTGTTTCCATGTTTATGCCTTTCAGCCAAGATGGCACATGCACTGTTGCCCACCTTTTCCAATGCTGAGAATGATGTGGTGATAGCACACATAATCCAGCATTATCCACTGCTGTTTGGCGGGCACACACATGAGCAGCCAGAGTGGACCGCCGTGTGGAATAACCTAGTCCACAGGGTCAATGATGTTGGACTGCACAACTTCAGTTATGAGCAGGTCCGGCATCATTATACTGACCTGCTTAGCCATGCCCATTGGCATGCTGCCGCAGTCCGGGGGGATCACCTCACCACAGGGGGGGGCCATGCCATCCATCCCCACCTGATGTGTGGAGGAGCTCCTAGCCAGCCTCGTGGTACATGCCTGTCTGGAACACCAACAACCACTGGACCCTTTCTTGGAGGTGGGTGTCACCCACACACTGACCAAGGAGCATGCAGGTAAGGATACAGGGCACATCAGTAGACCACTTTTGTGTAAATATCTGCAGTGGTACAGGTAGATCATGCATATCTGACATGTCATATATATATTGTGTTGCTGCATTGTAGTGATAAACAGATGCCCAGATGTGGTAGTATTGTGGGACTTTACCACTGATGTATGTTAGTACTGCTCCCAACCTGTAGCAGTGTCACAGGTCTGGCCACTGACATTGCATCTCTCACCCTCCTATGTAGGTCCCCCCAGGATAACAACAAGGCCGCAGCCTGTAGCTGGTGAATATGTTTTATGTAGATGCATACCAACACACTGGGCATGTAATGGTGATGATATATTCCATACTTCAAAAATGAAAAACAAGTACAAACTTCAGAACCACACTACTAAGAGCACTATGGAATCCACAAAGCCACGAGCAGCCTTAACGCAATTTTATTAACCACAATAAATACAGCGTTTTCGCTACTTCAGTTGAGTAGCTTCCTCAGAGGCACAAAGACAAAAAAGGCATCAAACCTTTTGGTCCTGTTTATATACATACAATCAATTAAAATATATTTTATATATATATATTTTATATATTCCATGCACACATCTAACACACCTACCCTGAGTGCATGCTGTACATGTGCATGTATTGTTGCTGTGAAATCCATGGTCTCACAGGGGCGACAATGATGGGGTATTGGAGGAGTATGTTACACACCTGCATGATAACTAACATCCTTTCATTGCATAATGTGCCCACAAGGAGTAACATACTGTTGGTAGACATGGCCTACAGTACTGACATGTTCTGAACAACACCCATATACAGTGCAATACCAGTGTATATACCTGTAGGACAATGCCAACTGATGCAGAGATACACTATGGCATAAGGCATTACTGTAGTCCACATTATCAGCTAGGTCTAGGCTGCAACATGTGATGTTCAGTGTATGGGACACTGCAAAGTGACACAAATGTGTAGGGCCTACCTGCCATGCATCTGCATAAAAGCTGAGGGGGTCTCAGCATGACACACCAGTGCACTGCAGTAGGGATCTTAAGGATGGTAGAAATGGCTCTATCTGCATATAGTCAGGTTCAGAACCTATGGCAGCTAAAACCCTACCCACATTGCAATAATGACGGCATTGTGTGAACACCATGGGTTGTGCACATGAGTAGACCTTGCAATCATGCAGAATAGGGGGGCATGTATAGGGTAGACTGAACATACACTGGCAAATACAGAAGGCCCATACTGGTATACCCCTGACATGAGCAGTGACTGCTGTAGTACACACAAGAGATGTGATAAACGGTCATGATAAGGGTGTGCACACATATGCCCACATGGTGTGTATGCATTGCGGTCAGCAGCTGCACACCTAACACAATCTGTAGACACCACATGTGAAAGTACAGGACATATGCCACATACTGGGCTTGTGTACTGCTAAGATATGCGGTGACATGGACCCATGGCAGATCAAGGAAGTGTGTGTAAAATCAATAAAGGCGTATACACCCCCCATAGCCATGGTATGCTCTGATGGTTGTCAGTGCAAGCATTTCTGAGTGGTCATACATGGTCTGTTGATGTCGACAGCTGTAAATCAGGCATCAGGAATTCATCAATGACAACAGTCCACATATCATCCCAAGTATGTGTTGCTGAAAAACATAGGGGCTGTGAGAAGTAAAGCTGACATAACTGACACAGTACTACACATTCCGCAATGGGTTGTACACCTGTGAGTTGTGATGCACAGTACATGGCTGGGTGCAGAACAGGAGCACAGCAATACTGTGTACATGGGTGCAGTGGCATCCAGGGGAAGGGGCATCACCTGGTGACACAGCACATGCATAACACGCATGTATACTGTTGCTAGCATGGATTGACTATAGCTGAATTGCATGCTGTTCTGTATCATATGTTCTGCATGTTGGCAGAGGAGTAATAGGAGGACTGTGTGTACGATCATTGTGCAACCTCACCTGTATGTGTGTGTGTGTGAGTGTGTGTGTGTGTGTGTGTGTGTGTGTGTGTGTGTGTGTGTGTGTGTGTGTGTGTGTGTGTGTGTGTGTGTGCATCCTGGTGGTTAGTTAGTTTGCTTGCAGGGTCACTCTGGTGAAGTGGTGGGAGGTAGCTGCATGTATGATGCGTATGTGTGCTTATGTGTGTGGCTATGTATGCACATGTGTGATTGTGGGGTGTTCATATAGCTGTACCCCCCTTTGGGACTGTGCAGTACATGGACATGGACTGCCATATTACACACCCGGAATACCTGTCATGTATGTAATCACAGGACAGAAAATAGTATAATATGGTCTGTAGCATGGAACAGGCATCCAGAGGAAGGTAGACTCCAGATAAAAACTTAATATCACAGTCAGCAGAGAGGTCACCTACAACCCACATATGCAGCTCTACAGATGCATTGGGGAAGTAATAGTCAACACCAGGGAGTGTATCCAAATATTACAGGTGTCATGTGATGGGCTGACAGAGCAACATATCTGGCATGTATTGAGCATTACATACACATGACACACCAGTGGGAGGTATTATGGATACAACATAGTAGCCCAAACATATAGGGGCCATACACATAATTTCTGGCCATACAGAGGGTGCATACCAAATGACAGCAGTGAGGCCATGTAAATGCACGACACACAGGTCAGGCAGGTAAAGTAGCAACAGGCCTTGTATTGTGGCCACTTGTGTGGGCATTTAGGGGACTGTGATGTTAATGAGTGGTATCAATGTGTGTATGTTAACAAGTATGATGCAGGATGGGGTAACACATGGACATATACATGGGACTGTCTATAAAGCCATGGACAGGTATTATGAAGGTGTGTGTGTGTGTGTGTGTGTGTGTGTGTGTGTGTGTGTGTGTGTGTGTGTGTGTGTGTGTGTGTGTGTACTGTTAGGCAATGCTGTACAGGTTTTAAAGTGCTTTTATTGTTTTCCTCCACAGGTGGCGAGGTGGGTCAGGGTCCCTCCAGCATGCAATCTGATGTAGGTGTCCATACAGACACCGATTATGATGGTGATGATAATGTTGAGGCACAGGTGGGGTTGTCAGGGCCAACACTGCATCAACATTTGACATCTCCCTTTTGGCCACCCCACCCCTGCACACAGTTTCAGTGCCTATACACACCCTATCATCAGTGGCCATAGCAGAGGGACAGCTAGAAAGTGTGGTAACCATGCCTACTGTGTCCAGTCACAGCAGGCATAGCCAGATGTCCAGCAGGCTGCCACATAGGCAGATGTCCCAGGGTGCTCAAGGTAGGACCGCTGGACATTATGCCCCTGGTGGAAGCGACATAGCTGCTATCAGCAGAAGCATGTTTCAGGCTGTAATGGCAGTGCAGGCACGTATTGAGAGTTACCCCATCAGGCCCTTAGGCTGTAGAGGGCTGCTCTCACATCTGTAAGCGACAACCTCCATGAACTGTCGGGTGCCATCCATGCTTCTACCAAGCAAGCAGATAGATGGCATGATGAGATGATGGCCCTCATCAGCCGTGGTGTGTCCGTGCTTCAACATGTGGTGGGGATGCGGAGACGCCTGTGTGGACATGGGCCAGCAACACCAACAGCTGGCAGTTAATGTGGATGTGTTAGGACACAAAGGGGCTCCTATAGTGGCAGTAGCAGCCCCGGCAATGCAGGAGTGGGTGCTGTGCACACCACACCACAGCAGGCCAGCAGACAAATGTCATCAGCAGGTGAGAGTAGCACCTTGATGCCTGTACCTGGATGTGCCCATGAAACCCCTGGCAGGTACAGTCTATGTATCCATGGCCAGAGGCAATGAACTGCACACTGCGCCAGGCATGATCTGCTGCTGTCCATAAACACCTGTTTAGGGCAGCCACATGGCAGAACTGTGTGCATGCATACCCACACACTATGCAAACACACCTAGGGCAACCCAATACCTACACACACCACATCACCTTGTCCAGCTCCCCAGCATACACCCCTAACCCACACACATGGTGCCAAATGTATGGCCCACCCTCAGTCTCTTGCAAACCAACACCACACCCTGTGCATATGATGATACCTGTGCCTGTTATCCAATTGTGTTTAGGTGTACATATGTCAGCACTAGGATGCCCTGTGCATATGATGATACCTGTGTCCCATCCCTGTCATTCATACCATTGATGCAGGCACAGGCTGATATGGTTCTGATGCACACTGTGACTGTACAACAGTGTACCACAGTCCTGCATTGTAATGTTGTAGTGAGTAGAGTATGAGGCATATTTGGCAGGTAGTATAGCCATCCAGTAATGATGCCTTATAGCTGTTAGTAACACTGGTTGGTTGTGGTCTCTAAAATGTTATCCATGTGTCAGCAGGAGGATGGTCTGCAGTCATATTGCACAATGGGGTATGTCACTGTGCTGACACTATGGCTGTGACATATCTGGGGTACAGTCAAACACATTTCACAGGTTACTATACCAGTTATTGCCTATGCTACATGGACAGGTGGCCCACTGAGGCATGTATACCCTGCAACCCGATGGAGGCCCATCCACATTCACGCACACTGTTACTTGCCAACACTGGGACTAGACCCCTACCTAGCTATGTCGTGATACTGATGTGTGTGGCTTAAATTACACACACCACATAGCATTTAGGGTGAGGTATGTCCCAGGTTACATGGTGCATGCAGAACATCTCCCGGCATGTACAATATGCTAATGGAGGATGTAATGTATTTTTATTTATTTATTTATTTTACATTTGTTGACTGGGATAGTCCGACTGGATGCATGTTCATTTTCAGCGGAGGCCCAGGGAGAAAAGATCCAAGGGTAAGCAGATACAGCATTACATAATACCAGCATTACATATTACAAACAGACTATTTACAGAGATTACATAAGTAAGCAAGTTAAACAAGTTCCACAGGTTACAGTTAATCCTGAGCACAAGTCAGGATTAAATTAAATTACACAGTAAACTGGTTAACAGATTTTTACACATTCTAGAGGGAGTTAGCCAGGCTTGATACATTGACATAGCCAGTTAAGTGACAAATGTTGTTTGAGTCTAGTTTTAAATTGACCTAAGGTGGAAAGTAAGGTAATATCAGCTGGAAGAGAGTTCCAGGATCTACTTACAGAGTATGCAAAGAGAGAATCACCGGCTTTGTTATTAATTTTGCTAGTCTGAATTAGTAGTTTATTAGAAGATCGACACGGTCTAGGATTGTTATAGTGGGTGATAATATTTTTAAGTGCAGGAGTATTGTCCGGATTATAGAGGATTTTATAGGCCATAATCAGTTGGTTATACTGGATTAGGCTGGGTAGTTCAAGCCACCCAAGCTGATTTAGATTGATGCAATGATGTGTCCTAAAAGGCAGCCCAGTGGCAAACCTGGCAATGTGGTTGTAGCAAATTGAGAGTTTGTTAAGGACAGTCTTGTTCAAATTCGAGAGTAGAGGGGATGCATATAGAAGGGTTGAAAGAAGGTGAGAGTGAGCTATGGTAATTTTAGCCAGAGGGGTTAGGAAGGCTTTTATTCTGTAAAGTGACCCTAGTTTTTTATTGATGGTTTTGATAGTTTGGTTAACATGTAGGTCAAATTTTAGATTATTGTCTATGATGACACCTAGTAGTTTTGTAGATGGGTCAGGGGAGATTATTGTGTCATCATTTAATTTTATGGTAAAGGTGAAAGCGGTAGACCTACGTGTTGGTGAAAATAACAGCATTTTAGTTTTTTGGGGATTTATGATCAGATGATGTTCAGAAAGCCAGTTTTCTAATGTATTAAAGGTGGTCTGGTTAGCTGACCATAACTCTACTGGAGATGTGGCTGAGCAAATCAGAGTAGAGTCATCAGCATATTGGATACAGCTGACTTTTAGGATGACAGTATAAAGGTCGTTAATGAAGCTATAGAACAGCAAGGGCCCTAGTATAGAGCCTTGTGGTACTCCAAGGGTGTTAGGTAGAAGGTTAGAGAGTTTGTTCTGCCAGAGGACAGCCTGCTGTCGACCATTCAGGTAGGACTGAAACCATTGGAGGGCTTCAGTATCTAGACAGAATGTTTGCAGGGTGTGGATTAAAAGTTGGTGATCAACCATATTGAATGCCTTGGAAAGATCCAAAAAGAGGGCTGAGGATATATAATTATTGTTGCGATTATGGTTTATGGTGTTAGTAAAGGCTAGGAGGGCTGAAGTAGTGCTGTGATGTGGACAGAAGCCATGCTGAGTGTCTGCCATAAAGCAATTTTGGATTAGGTGGTGCATGAGTTGTCTATGAATACATTTTTCCATAATCTTTGCAAGTGGAGAGAGTATAGCTATTGGCCTATAATTGGAGAATTCAGTAGAGCTGCCTCCTTTGTGAAGTGGGATTACATAGGATATTTTCCAGATGGTGGGAATTTTAGCTTTTACTATGGTTCGATTGATTAGTATTGAGACGGGGTAAGCAATAGCATCAGCTGATTTTTGTAAGGTACTCGGCAGGGAGTTGATCAGCAGAAAGTGTAGTGGGTTTCAATTTTTTTGATCAAGGTACGGATAAGTGAAGTGGCGACTGGTCGGAAGATGAACGTGAGTAGGTTTCTCTGGGTGCTACTTTCAGGACCAGGGGAGCTAGGAGGTAGTTGGCTAGCTAGGGCTTGAATTGTTTCAGTAAAGAATTGGTTAAAACTATCAGAAACATCTTCAGGGGTTTTATCAATAGTAGCAGCAGGAATTGGGGTTGAAGTTTGTCCAGGATGTAGTAGATTATTTAAACCTGCCCAAAACTTCTGAGGGTTATTTTGATTTACTGTCTGTAAATTACAGTAGTATTGTTTTTTGTCTTGTAAAATTGATTTTTTGGTTTCATTCCTGGATTGCCTGTATTTAATGTGATCTTGAGGGTCTTTAGAAGAATGCCACAAAGCCCATGCTTTGTTTCTAAGGGTAATTTTGAGTTTAGACTCTATAGAAAGCCATTGTGCAGTTTCTGCCTTGGTTCTCTTTGAATGAACAGGTGCATGCAAATCAAGGATCTCAAGGAATTTGTTGTTAAAGTATGCTACTGCTTCCTCTAAGGGGAGGTGTTTTAGAATATACCAATTACATGAGTTTAGTTCTTGATGGAATTTGTCAGGGTCAAAGTTTTTATTGTTTCTAACCTTTCTGAGTAAGGTTTGTTGGGAATTAATGGTTTTGTGCTTAATTACATATGTGAGAAGGTGATCGCTTAGGCCATTAAGGAGGGTACCAGAGGTGTACGGTTGGGGGTGACTGTTTATGAGTACCCAGTCAAGTATACTTTATTTTTGGTTGGGTTTACCTATCCTGGTAGGGGTGGATATGATTTGTGTAAATGCATGCAGGTTAATATGGGTGGTTGGGGATTCTGAGGAATAGGTGCCTCAGTCTATGTTAAAGTCTCCAAGTAGTAGGGTTTCTTGGGGGTAGTGACATGATAGCCAGTGCAGGATATCTTCAAATGTAGATATATTGTTACCTGGGGGAATGTACATACAGATGATATTAATGCATTTATTTTTATTAAGTTGCACTTTGGTGGCAAGAATCTCTGAGTTATTAATCTGAGGAGGTTGTATTACATCTATGGTGACATTCAACTCAGATTTACAGAGTACAGCTACCCCATCCCCCTTCCTCGAAGCACGATCCAGCCTGTGTATGTTGTACCCAGGTGGTAACACTTCATTGTCTTTAGTGTTAGGTTTTAACCAAGTTTCAGATAAACAGAGAATCTCAGGGGAGTGGACATCCAGAAGTGCATGCAATTCATGTACCTTGTTATTAATGCTTCTAATATTGAGATGGCAGACTAGGAGAGAGTTAGCTGGCACATTAATTGTAGGTTTGTAGCTTATATTGCAAGTAGAAGGGGTATGTGTATCTGAAGTGAGTGGGCCAGGGTTGGGGTGAATATCACCACCAAGTATTAGGTTGAGTCTAAACTTGGTGATGAACTTCAGGAATTTGTTTATTAGTTTGTGGTAGTGTTTGGATCTAGAGCTAATGTGCCTGGGGTTGAGATGTTGATAGACTGAACAAGATGTTGGATAGGATCTGGTACTGTAAGTATGGTTGAAGGTGGAAGGATTTACAGCTGGGGTGATAGTATGGCCTTTTGGGACCTGAAATCCCATGATAAACTGGTTTTCATACAAGGTAAGGAGGTATGGTGTGAACAAGAGGGGTAGTAAAGAGGAGTATATCATTATCTGTGATTCAGCTAGTGAGTTAAGGAACTGTTTTACCTGGTGATGCAACACCAGAAGATAGAGTGGTGAGGTAAAGGTACTGGAAGGGGGATGGGAGAATGCCAGATGAAAGCTAATAGGTGCTATTAAAATGTAGGTAGTAGAATGGAGGTGGGTGGAATTATCCCAGATGAAAGCAGATAGGATCTAGAAAGTGGGGGAGTGGCTATAGTACTATAAATTTAGATGTACTGGGGATGGGAGGGAATTGGGGGCAGGGAGGGGAATGAAGAGAGCCTGAGCATAGCGAGGGCGAACGTAGCGGGGCTATTGCAGTTTACAAGGTTTTCTAAGGTGTCCTAAAGCTATAAGGTAAGTATTATAGCTCTTAATGTAAGAGTCAATTTACTTCAGTTACAGAGGAAAGAGGCAACCACTCAAGTAGAAACAAAAAGCCCTATGGCTGACCAATATGGTGACCTGCTTAATTACAAAGCACTGTATGTGAAAGCTTAACAAATGCTTTTTGTGTGTGCAACCTACTCTGTTTAAATGTTGAGAGAAACTGATTGCAGTCCTGTAGACACTGTGTTGTAGGGAACTGTAGAGTTCAACTAGGAAAAGAGAAAAGCAGAGATTCTAGGGTAAGCATAAAGGCAACAACAGGCAGTTATTATATAATAATGCATTCAGAAAGGTTTGGTGGGGGTAAAGTAGCACACTTCAGAATGAACTAAGATTTATAGCTAAGAAACCTAAGCAAGAGAGCAATGCAGTAAATAAACACTTGCCAGATTTTAAAGATATACCAGAAAAACTAAATCAATTATTCACAATTGTACAACTGGAAAATTGCCAGTAAAAGCACTTCAGGTATAGCTAGCCCAAGTTATTCAAGTCATAAAAGCACTTCTTCAATGTGTGTGTGCAATTTAAACATTAAAAAACGCATGCAGGAAGGAGGAGCTCTGATTATACACTTTCTGTAGGTACAGGTTCAGTTTAAACACAAATATTACCACAGAAATTCAGTGAAGTCACTAGCTACTTATAGAACCTCTGGAAAAAATATAGAGCAGTCTGTGCAGAATCAGAATTTAGCAGCAGGTCATTCAGTTACACAAAAAAACAGTAAAAGATCCATACAATAAAGAAACTTACACTAAGCCACACCAGGTCAGCCAAGGGGGGAAGAGAGAGGGAAATCCTAAGCACCTAGATTTGAAAATGATGCCTGTACTGAATTGTAGCAGTTTAACCTGTTTGAGGAAAGAGGGGGGTGGGGGAAAAGTGAAGGCAGTAGGAGTGGTTACAGGGAATACCCTGAATGACTCAAGACACCACACCAGAGATAAGTTGAATGTAAGGGCCTAAAATCTGCACTGAGCACTGTGTTATTTGCACTCAGTACTTTAATTTTAATGTTACTTGCACTCAGCACTGTAATTTCACTTATGTTTAGCAGGAAAGACAGACCAACAGTATACAAGGGCTATTGCAGTTTACAAGGTTTCTAAGGTGTCCTAAAGCTATAAGGTAAGTATTACAGCTCTTAATGTAAGAGTCAATTTACTTCAGTTACAGGGGAAGGAGGCAACCACTCAAGTAGAAACAAAGAGCCCTATGGCTGACCAATATGGTGACCTGCTTAATTACAAAGCACTGTAAGTGAAAGCTTAACAAATGCTTTTTGTGTGTGCAACCTACTCTGTTTAACTGTTGAGAGAAACTGATTGCAGTCCTGTAGACCCCATTTTGTAGGGAACTGTAGAGTTCAATCTGTTTAAATGTTGAGAGAAACTGATTGCAGTCCTGTAGACACCATTTTGTAGGGAACTGTAGAGTTCAATCTGTTTAAATGTTGACAGAAACTGATTGCAGTCCTGTAGAAACCATTTTGTAGGGAACTGTAGAGTTCAAACTAAGTCACACCAGGTCAGCCAAGGGGGGAAGAGAGAGGGAAATCCTAAGCACCTAGATTTGAAATGGGTGTATTTGGACAATACATAGCGTGACATACCATCATATGCACATTTACAGACACATAGTAAGCCAGACACACATCTGAAATACCAGGGCCTATCGCCGTAACTACCTTGACCATGTCTCCAATGCGTCACAGGTAGGCTGCACACATCACATGCATAACTGGCTTGGATTGTGGTAACAGTTACCTGCATGATTGCTGGTGACATATGCCTGGTGTACCTTGGTGTAATAACAGTGTACACAGCACCCACTTCCCCCACTGGATATTGTACTCCCTAAAACCCATAATGACACTGTACCATACCCACCATCACACATTGGCCACAACTGCAATACAACCCATAGTATACCCCAGCATTGGTACTACAGGGATATGCATCTCATGCACATGCCACATGCGTAGTAGGGCATCAGTCAAGCGTAGGTTGCCTGTACATATCCCAGCTAGATACCTGTCTACTGCAAATCTGTACAGGGATTGACAGTCATCAGCTTGGCAGATAGCTATGCAGTAGTGTGAATGTGTTGACAGACCAGTAAGGGTTATATACTGTGACACAGCTCACACACCAGGGATACAACAGGGAGCCATTAGTGTCCAGCCATGCTCGCAGGTGTGCCTTTTGTCAGTACTACATTAAGCACTCTGCTCTTGCCTGGGTTAGCACTGTCAACAGTAGTACTGCCATGATACACTACATGCCAGTGTGACAGCACATACCCTGGGCTACTACAACTGTATGCACACATTCACATGGATAACAGTGCTGTACAGGTCTCATATATGTCTGTGTCCCACACATGACACTCACACCCCTTGCTACTGTAATGACAGCACATAGGTGCATGTATTATACATGGCATTACATACACTTATTACAGGTTATCAGACTGGGTTGTGTGTCCTGGTTACTAGGGCTAAGCTATGCTTAGCATGTATCAACATTGCTGTAATATAACAGCTAAGCTGATTTGCTTATTGGTAAGCGCTGCCTACACTGTTTAAGTGCCCATATTTTTGTCCATAGCTCAGCACCACTTAGCTTCATGCAAACCCATGCAAACACACTTAAAGATGCTCAAAACTGTCTTAACCACTCTGTATCCAACAGTCCTTGTTCTGCCCAGCAACAAAATGAACAGCCCTTACAGGTCTTGAATCCAGGACCCTTTACACTGAAGTCACAATACTTAACCACTATGCCATGACTGTAGAGACAGCTGTTGTTTTACCAACATAGCTGTCAATACACATATTGAGTAATATTGTACAATTGCCTTTAGTTCCTAATTTGTGTAGCCCTTGTTATTAATATGACTATTGCATCACATATGTTGTTTTATCATTAGGTGCACATAGCAGATACAGCAACCAGTCTTATTGTGCTTGTGATTTCTTGGTATTTGGTTTCGTTTTCTGAGTTTATCCGGATACTCATACATATGTCTGTATACACATCTGTATAGTGCTACATATATCTGACCATGTGTACATCTCTTCGTATGTGCATATGTATATATATATATATATATATATATATATATATATATATATATATATATATATATACATATGTGTCTATATAGGTATACATATATGTACATATAGATATATGTCTATATAGCTATATATATATATATATATATATATATATATATATATATATACATATATATATATATATATATACACACACATTTAATGTGTACATATATGCCTAGTTATGTTGGTATATATATATATATATATATATATATATATATATAAAAACTATATGTGCATACATATCTATTCTGATATACCTACTACTGTCAAGATATCTGTAGATGTCCATACTTATATGTGCATATGTATCACTATCTGTATATGTGCAGACATATATTGCTCTGTATATGTAGGCAGTGTGGGCAGCGAAAGACAAAAACAGATCAAAAGATCGAAGTGAGGTTGGCGACAATTCTTTTAATGCTGCTATAACTCCAGGAATTCTGTGTGAAGTGGGGACTTCTGGTGGTAATGCAAACGGAACTAATGGTACCATTCCAGCAGGTCAAAAAACGGTTTCTAATCACAAGACTTTTTCAGGTACTGTTAACCCCAACAATGATTGTGGCTCTAGTTTGCATTTAAAAGAAATTAAGGATTGGTTATTTAACAAGTATACTTTTAAGAACAAACTGCCTAATGGACAACCTATAGTGGCTGACTCTTATAGAGTCAAGCTGGAAAATTTAGGTAAACTTATGTTAAAGTATCGGACCCTGGAGATTGAAAATGAATATTTAAACAAATGTATTTGTAGGGGTATAATCCCTAAAGGAATAAGGGTTATTAAATACCCCAATAATATTCGTGAAGGGTCTATTTTTCATAAAGAATTAATTGAGCTATTTAATAATTGTGGTTTAGACATGCTGAAACTTATTATTAAGGAAAACAGTAGGAATCAGGTTGTTTTACAGAATGAAATAACCAAACTTGATCAATGTATAAAAGATGATTTAATTTTCACTATTAAGGAAGATAATGATAAGTATTTCAATATTAGGGGAGAAATTGATGGGAAGTGTATGGATATTATTCAAAGGAAATTCAAGAAACTTGAACGTGATACTGAGGAATATAAAAATGGTACAGTATACCCCAAACCAAGAGTTTCAGGTTTCTTGGAAAACCTTTATGGAAATAATAATGTCAGGAAAACCAGGTAGATTTTGAGGATGATAATGTATTTCAAGAAGGGGGACCCCCTTATGAAGAATCCCCCCCTCCATAGATCTGAGAGGTTAATGAACAAACCTGGGTACCAATATAGAAATTTTCCATGGAGAGGGGGGAGAAAGGGGAGGGGCAAATACTAATTAGTGAACCCCCCCAATAATCAGTTCAATTGTTGTGATATTTTGGTCTGTGGTGTTAAGCACACTTTTAATGAGTTTAGTATTTATAATTTTAGCAATATATTACTAGAAAAAGAGCATTTTAGCCTGCTTTCGAAAGGTTTTAAATTTATACCTTACAAAAAGGGTGAACTTGCACAATCTTTGTTAGATATAAAGCTTTTTTTAAGAAAAATTAATTTGGGTTTATTATTAACTTCTGGGGGAGATGTATTTAATCCACAATTGAGGAGAAGAACTGTATTCAACCCACCCCTGCATCCACAATTGAAAAATTTAGAAATTTTAATGGAAAAAGAACTAAGAAATAAGTTTAAGAAAGTGGGGTTTAGGCCTAATCTGAGTAACAAAGAAAGGGATATTTTATATACTTTAAGAGATAATCATGAGATCAGAATTATGAAACCTGATAAAGGGGGAGGGTGGTTTTAATGGATAATATCAAATATGAAGGCAAAATGAATGAAATTTTAATGAACGAAGAAGGATATACTAACGTGTCTATTAATGAAGTAAATATTGCATATAATAAAATTGATATTTGTTTGAAAGACATGTTTTTTGAAGGGTTATATGATAAAAAAAATTTGATTTTTTAAAAAATTGACAAACCCAGAGTCCCTACCATTTTTGGGATCCCTAAGATTCACAAAAATGAAGGGGACCCCCCATTAAGACCTATTCTCTCAGCTTGTGGCTCAAAAACACAGGGCCTAGCTAAGTTTATTGATAACAAGTTAAAAGATTTGTTGATTAAGAAAGAATCTATTTTAAAGGATTCTTGGGACTTTCTTGAAGTTATTACTGAAGAGTTTTTTTGTGATAATTTTTTGTTTGTTACTATTGATATTGTGGATCTGTTTTCCAGTATCCCCCACTTGGAAGGAATGGAAATGTTTGAGGAGACTGTGTTTCAAAATGACACATTGTCACATAATTGAAATAAAACAAGTAACGACCAATCCTATTGCAGACACTAGTTCCCCTTAGCTCGAACAGATGAGTGTGCACAACCAGATACAGGCAATCTTCCTTTATTCCACAAAACACGAACAGTGTAAAGTAAATGTAACACAGAGATCTCAATACATCCAAGTGACTTCCAGGTTAAGCGCTTTCATCTGATAACACAGACATCCTCAGAACCACTTAATTACACTTAATTAGTCACTTATATATCAAAAATTTGGCACCAAAAATTAATGAGTAATAATTTCTTATTTTCTTTTGTGAATAGTATAATATATAAATATATATATATAAATATTGTGTTATAAGTTTTGATATATATGCTATGACCTGACATATATATAACTAAACATACACATATATATAAAAAAACCACTAAACACAACAAATTGATAGAAATATAAACACTAAAAACCTCAATTTCTTATATAAATACAATGTATGTATCCTACTTATTGTATGAATGGAAATATATATAAATACTTAAAATGATGTATTGCTACATATAGGATCTCCTATGTGAATCACATAATACTATTGTTTGTTGAAAAATGTAATATAAATTTTTTTTTAAAATGCGTAATCTAAAATAAATCTAATCTAGAATTAAAAAAGGTTTTAAGCTGATATATTCATTTAGCCCTGGGTATGTTGTTGCATCACAGCAAATCTGCCACTTGCTCTCCAGTGCTCCAAGATACGCCTTCCAATTCCCAATACCTACTGACATGTCAACTTGATCTATGATGGCAAAACTGAATTTGTGTTCTTTCCCTTTATCTTTTACATGTTTACTAAGGGCATTTTTTACATCACCTTTGCTGATTTTATATATATGTTCATAAATACGGGTTTTAAGCCTTCTCTCAGTTTTACCTACATAGTAAGCAGGGCACCGTGAACAAGTGGCAAGGTAAACCACCCTTTGTGTATTGCAATTCCCCACTCTACATCTACAAATAGTTTTAATAATATTATCCAATTTAATGGACTTATTCTCATTAATATATTTACACTGTCCACATGTTCCACACTTGCTTGTACCCCTTCTTTCTTGATTGTTATACACAGTTTTATTTTTATGCGCCCCTCTTTCCAATATTTTCTTCAAATTATTGGAAGTTTTGAACACACATTCAGGATAGTTACCAACTACATCTCCTATCCCTTCACCACTTGATAATAAATCCCAATGTCTACAAACAATTTCCTTAACCCAACTAGTATAGGTGTTATACATGATGACACAAACTCTCCTATCTTGGAATTTCTCCACCTTTTTATTATCAAGCCTAACCTTCCCTAAAAGTGGGGGATACTTTATACCCCATTGTTGTTTTACATATTTTACCACATCTTCTAACATTTTTGTGGGATATCCTCTATCAATAAAGAGATTATATATGATGTCTAATTCATTATTCATATAATCCCAAGTGGAAGACATACGGGCTGCTCGAATACATTGCCCTTTTACAACATTTTTAAACATATGAGGTGGGTGGCTACTACCATATTGGATATAATCATTGGAAAACGTAGGTTTTCTGTACAGTTTAGAAACAAAACCTTCACCATCATTACTAATGTAAGTATCCAAGTAAGCTATTCCTTCAGTATCTATTTGATATGTAAATTTTAAAAATTCTGTAGTATTATTGATGTATGTAATAAATTCAGGAATAAGATCACTCGGTCCCTTCCAAATTATAAATAAATCATCCAGAAATCTGGAATATAATGTTATATACTTATAATATTCGCAGGGAAAAACAAATACATTTTCTCACTCTAGCATAACCAGGTTGGCGAATATGGGTGCACAAGATGCACCCATAGCAACCCCTCTGGTTTGTCTGAAATACTCTCCTTGGTACTGTATATAGTTATGATCTAATATTAGTCCCATCATATCTAATATTAGATTTATCTTGTCCCAACTCAACCCTGAGTATTTACACAAACTATTACAAAAATATTCCAGACCTAAGGATGTGGGAATGCAAGAAAAAAGATCTTTTACATCTACAGTAATGAATATGATGTCCTCTCCCCAAACTTCCAGAGTTAGCTTACTCAAAAAATCCCACGAATCCTTGATAAGGTGAGGGACATTAACATATATTTGCTTGGTCCACTGATCTACAGTAACACCTAAATTATAGGTTTTAGACTGAGAGCCTGAAATAATGGGACGAAATGGGGGTTTTTCCAAGCATTTATGGATCTTGGGTATTCCAACTATATTTGCCATCCGAGGGTACTCATGCCTGATAAAATTGTATAACTCATTACTAATACGGTTATCTAAAAGGTACTCTTCTATAGCCAAGTCTATTCTCCTATACCCTATATTAATTTGGTTAAGTGACACCTCCTCATAATTTCCTGAACTGAACAATATTTCATGTATTTCTTTGTGGTACTGGTAGGAATCAAATATAATAATACCTCCACCCTTATCGGGCTTCATAATCCTAATATTTTTATTCAATATTATTTCATTTAAAATATTTCTCTCCTCTTGCAATAAATTATCACAAAAGTTTTGCTGGAGGTTATTATTAGTCCTAATATTTTTATATAACTGATATATTTCCCTACATACCACTTTCTCATATATTGCTACTTGAGGATTAGTAATAGGAATAAACAAACTTTTTTTAGTGAGCCTCTTAAAGTTCTCATTATACTCATGCTTTTTATCATTAAATTGCACCGCTAAATTCAATCTGCGACAGAATAATCTAATTTCTTTGATGGTATCAAATAGGTTAAAATGTGCATTAGGTACATACTTCATACCCTTACTATATAAGGTGTAGAATTCTGGTGCTATCTTAATATCTGTATAGTTATACACCTTAAAACCACTGTATGTATGTACCTTGGGTAGAGTACTGTCTATTGCTTCCATATTGTTAATAGTGGACGTAGTCTCTATTTCACCTACACGAATTGGTGAGCCTGCCCTAACTATCTGTAAGTTAGATTTAGAAGTAGGATTCTCACTATTGTCTATACTAACTATCTCCTTTGATATATATTTGGGGCTGGGTGAAATCTCCCTCCTTGAAAATTTGTATCCACATTATGTCCATAATTTTTATTCCCATAATTTTTACTTCTTCCTTTAAAATAATGTTGGTCAAAGGTATTGTCATCTTCACCTTTAGATTGTGGCCATATGTACGCCCTTCCTATCCTATACGATTCCATGTCCCTTTCAAACTTACTCATCTTCCTATTATACACACTATTGATCCTATTATTTGCTGTGTCAAATTGCTTAGAATATAAATCCTTCCAATTTTCAAAATCACAATCATGCATTATGTCATCATTTAGCACTTCAAGTTCATCAAATAATGTAGCTATCTTCTCATCATTAAATAGCATAAGCTTTTTCATATATATACAGCCAAAATTATCAAACATTTTGTTAAATTCCTGCATTACTGATTCCTTGTATATAATGCCCAAAGGCAATTTGAAAAAGCGCAAGCCCTTAGGAACTATTTGTGCTTTGATGCATTTATCCAAATATGCATTATCAATTTTGGCGCTTTTTAATTGTATCAATTTTTTACCTAGCATATTGATTTCAGTTTTAATACAATCTGCGCCAATACTAGACATATTTCTACTCCACATTCTTTTATGTTCAATATTAACAGTAAAATCATAATCCTCTGTTGCAAATCTATTAATAGCATCACTATAATTATTCCCATTAACGTTGTTACTACCTGTATCACTTTTATGAACATGCTGCCCCATGTTCAATCTCCTGTTTAACCCAATACTAGGGCTGTGACTTGTTTTTTTATTGTTAACAGTACCTTTATTATTGTCCACGCCTTTACCAGTAACATTTGAGTACGTTTTTACATTGTCCCTCTGCTTAAGTCTCACTCCAACTTGTAATTTCTCCTCCAAATGATAGAACAGGCTGAAATTGAAGGTGAATTCAGCCTCCGATAGCCCTTTATCATATGTTTCTTTGATGTCCAAGTTCGTAACCAGTGTTTTTAACTCACAGGCTTCTGCTTGTCCATTAGGTATCTTGCCAAGACTGTTGAGCATAATACGTTCTGCTACAAATGCAGGTGTACCTCTGGTGTGTTCAGAGGTCGAGGGTGTTGCTGTATGAGTGCCGAACTGCACAGAATCTGCTAGTTTGCTTACTAATTCCAAATGTTTATTCACGTCCGCCTGTAGCGTGGTGACTTCTGCACGCAAGGTGGTGAATTCCTCTCTGCTCAATGAAGCCTCAGTAGGTGCTGTGTCTGCCATAATGCAACACAGAAGTGAAATAAAACAAGTAACGACCAATCCTATTGCAGACACTAGTTCCCCTTAGCTCGAACAGATGAGTGTACACAACCAGATACAGGCAATCTTCCTTTATTCCACAAAACACGAACAGTGTAAAGTAAATGTAACACAGAGATCTCAATACATCCAAGTAACTTCCAGGTTAAGTGCTTTCATCTGATAACACAGACTTCCTCAGAACCACTTAATTACACTTAATTAGTCAGTTATATATCAAAAATTTGGCGCCAAAAATTAATGAGTAATAATTTCTTATTTTCTTTTGTGAAGAAAGAAAGAAAATAAGAAATTATTACTCATTAATTTTTGGCGCCAAATTTTTGATATATAAGTGACTAATTAAGTGTAATTAAGTGGTTCTGAGGAAGTCTGTGTTATCAGATGAAAGCGCTTAACCTGGAAGTCACTTGGATGTATTGAGATCTCTGTGTTACATATACTTTACACTGTTCGTGTTTTGTGGAATAAAGGAAGATTGCCTGTATCTGGTTGTGCACACTCATCTGTTCAAGCTAAGGGGAACTAGCGTCTGCAATAGGATTGGTCGTTACTTGTTTTATTTCACTTCTGTGTTGCATTATGGCAGACACAGCACCTACTGAGGCTTCATTGAGCAGATTGGAATTCACCACCTTGCGTGCGGAAGTCACCACGCTACAGGCGGGTGTGAATAAACTTTTGGAATTAGTAGGCAAACTAGCAGATTCTGTGCAGTTCGGCACTCATACAGCAACACCCTTGACCTCTGAATACACCGGAGGTACACCTGCATTTGTAGCAGAATGTATTATGCTCAACAGTCTTGGTGAGATACCTAATGGACAAGCAGAAGCCTGTGAGTTAAAAACACCGGTTACGAACTTGGACATCAAAGAAACACATGACATATGATATGCCGAACTGCACAGAATCTGCTAGTTTGCCTACTAATTCCAAAAGTTTATTCACGTCCGCCTGTAGCGTGGTGACTTCTGCACGCAAGGTGGTGAATTCCAATCTGCTCAATGAAGCCTCAGTAGGTGCTGTGTCTGCCATAATGCAACACAGAAGTGAAATAAAACAAGTAACGACCAATCCTATTGCAGACACTAGTTCCCCTTAGCTCAAACAGATGAGTGTGCACAACCAGATACAGGCAATCTTCCTTTATTCCACAAAACACGAACAGTGTAAAGTAAATGTAACACAGAGATCTCAATACATCCAAGTGACTTCAGTTAGCGCTTTTCTGATAACACAGACTTCCTCAGAACCACTTAATTACACTTAATTAGTCACTTATATATCAAAAATTTGGCGCCAAAAATTAATGAGTAATAATTTCTTATTTTCTTTCTTTCTTTCTTCACAAAAGAAAATAAGAAATTATTACTCATTATTTTTTGGCGCCAAATTTTTGATATATAAGTGACTAATTAAGTGTAATTAAGTGGTTCTGAGGAAGTCTGTGTTATCAGATGAAAGCGCTTAACCTGGAAGTCACTTGGATGTATTGAGATCTCTGTGTTACATTTACTTTACACTGTTCGTGTTTTGTGGAATAAAGGAAGATTGCCTGTATCTGGTTGTGCACACTCATCTGTTCGAGCTAAGGGGAACTAGTGTCTGCAATAGGATTGGACATTGTCACATAATGACAAAGTGGTATGTGTAGCACTAGTGGACATAGTCCTTAAGTATAACTTCCTAAATTTTTGTGGGGAGTTTTATAAACAAGTTAGGTGTGTTGCAATGGGTGCAGCCTGTGCCCCCACCTATGCTAATTTGGTGTTGTCTTGGTGGGAGGAATCATACATTCTAGAATCCAAGTTTCAGTCATGTTGGAAATTATATCGAAGATTCCTGGATGATATAGTAATTTTATGGACAGGGGGTATTACGAAATTAGAAGAATTTAAGATATATTTAAGTGAAACAACAAAATTTTTGAAATTTACTTTCAATATTTCCCCTGAGAAGTTACAATTTTTGGATGTGGAAATATACAAGAGGAATGATAGATTTGAATCTAGAATATTTAGAAAACCCACCTTTTGTAATTCATTTCTACACTATCAAAGTGCACATCCTTATTACTGTAAAAATAATATTGTGAAGGGACAATTTGTCAGGGGAAGTCGTATGACTACCCTTGGCACTGATTTTATGGATGAATGTAATTTACTTAGTAAAATGTTTTTAGAAAGAGGATATCCCCAGGAATTCATTGATAAAATTAAGAAGGAGGTAATGGATGGGAGAGAAGGTAGATTTAAACCCATCCTTGGAAATAGGGCCTTTATTAATGTAATTCATAATTCTTCATTGAGCCCAATCCCCCCTTCTACTAATCAACCTGATTATAGGCAAGCATTAGTTCTTGAATATAATGCCTTTAATAATAATATTACAAAAAAGGTTGTTGAAAAGGAATGGGCCAGGTTCATTAGTTTGACTGACTTGGAACTAATCAATGGAGTTAGTTGCAACGTTGTGTATAAGAATTCAAATTCTTTTAAGAAATTGTTGGAACATAAAGGCCCTTGTAAATCAACTAGGATTAGAAAGGGTACATTTAAATGTGGACATTGTGCACAATGTAGCAACATTATTGACACTGATAAAATCTTCCTAGAAAGTAGACAGAGGGGGATTATTAGTAATGATTATTTTAACTGTGAGACCAAGTGAGTGGTTTACATAGGTTTATGCTCAGAATGTAATTGTTTCTATGTGGGAAAAACAGAGAGATTATTAAAAAGGAGAATTTATGAGCATAAATATGAAATATCAATAAGAAAGGAAACAAATGCTTTATATAAACCCACCACGGTCTGTCCCAATGCAAAATTTTATTTTATAGGTTCATAGGTTCATAGGTTTATACTAGGCTATCTGCCCTAAGGCATTTATAAGCCTAGCCCAAATTTTTGTGGCTTACGCCACCCCTTATATGAAAAAATACTGTGCCCATTAGTTTGTTGTGCCTCTGTCCAGCAGTGACACAGAGATGATTCCCGGGGTAAACCTTCGATCTCCCATCCACAGGTCAAGATTTCTCTTGAACAGAGCCAGCGAGGTGCTCTGCCTCACATGGACCGGGATTTTATTCCACAGCATAGGGAGTCTCTGAGTGATAAATCTATCCCTCCAGCACATCCTATTTATATCCGTGCTAAGGTTTAAGTCACTTGCTCTAGTGGTTTTGTTGGATTTGGATTTTTTGAGGTGGAGCATGTCCATTAATTCCGGGTTGGACATGGCCTTGTATGTCAGGCGCATGTCACCTCTGAGCAGATGGTATGCGACTGAATAGAGCTGGAGTTTCTTCAATCTGGCAGCATATGACAGATTTTGGAGTCCCTTTATCCTTTTCGTGAGGAACTTTTGGGGTCTCTCCAATTGCTGCAGATGTCGGGTGAGATACATCCCGAATGGGGCATTGTACTCGATCATTGGTCTGATAAGTGAAGAGTACAGGGGAACAATGACCTCACTAGATCTGGATGTGAATCCCTTCATGATCAGGTGGGCAACGTAAAAGGTCTTTCTAACCACTTTAGCAACGTGAGTGTCAAAAGAAAGGCCACTGTCAACCTGGGTCCCCAGGTCCCTGATAACCTCTTCTGTGCTTAGTGGATTGCCACCTATATGGTAGCTTGGGGTTACCTTGTTTTTCCCGAAGGGTATGACTATACATTTTTTGGCGTTTAACTTCAGGCCATGGCTCTGGCACCAGCTATCTGTTTCCGTGAGTCCCTTCTGAAGGATATCCGTGTCCGATGCACTTTCCACTCTGGCGCCCAGTTTTCAGTCATCTGCAAACTTTGTCAGCCAAAGTCCTCCCATGTTGGCCTGTACTTCTGAGAAGTAGATGCTGAACAATAGGGGGCCAAGGACCGAGCCCTGTGGGACATCACTTGTGACCGGCTTGGAGTCTGACATAGCGCCAGCAACTCTAACCCTGTGGGTTCTGTCCTTAAGCCAATTTGCAACCCATCTTGTGACATATGGGTTTACATTTAAGCTGGTAAGTTTTTCTACAATACCCGAGTGGGGTATTGTGTCGAAAGCCTTTGCAAGGTCAAGGTAAGCTGTATGGACTGCCTTTCCCTCATCTATGGCCTTGGTGACTGTTTCGAAGAAGTCGACCAAGTTCAAAAGGCATGATCTTCCCTTGACGAAGTCAAACTGGGTCGGGTCCAATGTCTGCAAGTCCCCTATATCTTTGTTTATGAGCTCCATTATGATCCTCTCCATAGCTTTGCAGACTAGACTTGTTAAGCTTATGGGGCGGTAATTACCAGGGTCCGTAGAGGCACCGCCTTTGTGGAGTGGGACACAGTTGCCGTACGCCACTCCTTGGGCATGTATCCTGTGGTAAAGCTGAGATGAAACAGCTGCCTTATGTGCGGGTTTAATTCCTCATTTAGCTCATGTAGCACACAGCTGGGGATGCCATCCGGTCCCATTGATGCTGTGTTTTTAGCTTTAGAGAGAGCAGCTTTCACCTGCGCATTTGAGATGTCTGGGAGGCTACACTCCGCTGGGATAGTTATCTCTCCTTTGGGGAGGGGGGTGAAGTTTGCACTGAACCTGTCTGCCAGTATGTTGGCAATGTCTGTGGGTTCAGTGATTTTTGTATCATTTTGGACTAATTCTGAGCATATCTGGGAGTTTCCACCCAGGTTCCTAACATAGCTGAAAAAGGCCTTATGATTGTCCTTTGAATCCATGGCAATTTTTCTCTCAAAATTGGCCTTAGTTGATTTTATGAGTGCTCGTATTTTTTACTAATAATGATCAGGGGTGACTTCCCTTTTATGGATTTTGTTCTATCATGTAATAGCTTTCTCCTCTTATTGTAAAGTTTGTTAATGGCTGGGGTCCATCAGACTGGACATTTGCCCTTTGTGGAAAGAGTCTTGGTTTTATTTGGGATTGCCTGATCCATGCAGTCCTGGAGGTGTTCATAGAAGGCATTTGTAAGGGCTTCCGCAGCTTGGGTTGTGGTTTCCACTGGCTCAGGGGCCTTGAAGGATACCACACCAGTCTTGAGCAGTGTGAAGTTTGCTTTAGAGAAGTTCTTCACTGTGGTCTTTTTGTTTGGGGTGGGGGCGGATGTGGATTTCCAGTGAGATTAGTTTATGATCAGATCTCACCAATGAGGGATATACTTCGGTGTGGAGCATTTTGTCCCCATGTTTGTGATAATGAGATCTAGTATATTTTCTCCTCTCATGGGAACAGTGACTAGCTGTTCCATGGCATTTGAATTTATGAACTCCAGGAACCGTTGGGCTAGAAAGTTAGGGCTTGAGTAATGTTCCCAGTCTATATTCAGGTAGTTGAAGTCACCCAATATGATGGTGTTTGGAGATACATTTATACCCTCCAGTGTCTTCAGGAAGGCTGTGTGGGGTTCCTGAGTTTGAGAGGGTGGCCTGTAGCATGCTACAATTTGTAGAGCAGTTTTGCCTATGGTTAGTTGCACCTGGATGGTTTCTGAAGCTTGGTGTTGCCACCAACCTGGAGGTGTGGGTATCCTTTATGAATATGGATACACCCTCCTTTTGTGGTGTGGTCCGGTTTTGGGGCTGGAACGCATGATATGAGGTAAAACCTAATAGTGCCGGGGTGCTCTCAGGAGCCTTGAACCAGGTTTCAGTTACAGCACAGACATCGATGTTCTCCATACTGAGAAGGGCCTCGAGTGCGTGCATTTTGAGATTTAGACTTCTGGCATTGAGCAGCATTACCCTCAGTTTCTTCCCATTTTTGTTTTCTAGGGTGGTAGGTTTAGAATTTGAGCCTTGCCTGAAAAAGGCACTATGGGGGTGGCAAGAGCCTTAGCCAATATCCGTAATCCCAGGGGTGACAGGTGCAAGCCGTCCCTTGCGAAGCAGCGTGGCTTGTCAAGCATGTCATCCCAGGCAGACAGACACTGGATCCCCTTTGAATGACACCAGACATTAAGCCAATTGTTAAAGCTGATCATTTTGTCTCTATATTGTGGCATCATTCTTGGTGAAGGAAGGATACTGCTCAGGGTCAGGGTCATACCTGCCTGGGCTACATAATCAGAGAGCTCCTCTATGTCTCTTTCATGTAGTCCAGGGAGGTACGTCTCAGGTCGTTCACACCAGCATGGACAATGACTGTGTCATATTTGTACTTGCCGTGGAGTGACCCGAGTGCTTGTCTTATGTGGCGGATTCTAGCGCCCGATAGGCAGCTTACTGTGACCCTCTCCTTGTTCAGCCTGGTGAGTGGGACATCAGTGTGTCTGACTATGGAGTCACCTATGACAAGTATGTTTGGTGTTGTATTTGGCCTTAAGGGCTGTGACTGCTTTGCACACTGCTTTTGTGGTTTATGTGTTGCTTGTGGGGTGTCTTGAGGTAGCAGTTGTTTGGGTGTCTGCTTTGGAGGCCTCTGCTGTTTAGGTAAATTTTTACTCAGAGCCTCCAAGTATGTCTTTGTGTGTTTATGTGTTTGATTCAGTGGTGTGGTGTGGTAGCATTATGTGAGGCTGGTTTTGTGGTGTGTGTAGTTGCCTTCTTCTCCTGTCTGGTCTTGCCAGTCCTGAGTTGAGAGAGCTCAGCCTCCAGTTTGGCTAAATAGCTGCATCTCTCGCAAGTATTTGTGTTATGTGGGAGGAGGAGAGGGTTGTCTGTGTACATGAGGCAGTTATAACATTGCCTCAAGATTCCCAGATTCACCAGCTGGACCGGAGAGGAGATTGACAACTGACCTTTGGACATGCTAGAATAATATTGGGAATTCCTTAATAATTGAAAACAAAGGCCAGTGGGGAGTGAGGGTGTAGTGCTTTTAATTTTTAGTGCTGACATATAATTGCTTTAGTGAGCAAGTGCCAGGTAACTTGAGTGCAATGTGTTACAAGTAACTAAATGCAAAAACGACAAACAGTAACTTTCTTTCAAGTGAAACAAGGAACTAGTACAGTAAGCAATGCAGATATCACTAGTGATCCACAGAAGCGCTGAGAATCCGCGTATTAGGTGGAATTAGCTTCCAGGAAATAACAAGCAAACAACAAGCATATAAACAAAGCTAGATTCAGCAGGCCTGGATCTAGTCTATGCTAGAGCAAACAAGGTGTACCAATTTCAGTAAGATACAGTTCAAATATTCAGGCACTATAAGCCTTTAACCAGAAATTCCCAGCTCAGAAGGGCAGAGTCCAGCCTCTTCTCCCACAAGAGTGCAGACCACGAACCTTCTTAATGTAAAATAACTGGCCTGAAGCCCAAGTGCCCAAACCAGAACTAATACACTTGGACACTGGGCTCTCAATCAGCAGTTCCCAACTTAGAAGGATGAAAGCTAGCTGTCCTGCCACCACAGTGCTTGCCACAAACCTTCCTAATGTAAAACAACTGGTCTGAAGCCCAAGTGCTTAATCCAAAAGACTTAGAATGATAGCTACACTTTAATCAAGTTACAACCAAGCAGTAATAAATACAATTGAATACTTTAGAGAATGTCTGGATTAGTGCTCAAGTTACACAAACAAAGCTAGATCCAGCAGGCCCGAATCCAGTCTATGCCACAGCAAACAAGGCGCACCAACTTCAGTAAGAAGCAGTTCAGATATGCATGCACTATAAGCCTTTAACCAGAAATTCCCAGCTCAGAAGGGCAGAGTCCAGCCTCTCCTCCCACAAGAGTGCAGACCACGAACCCTCTTAATGTAAAATAACTGGCCTGAAAGCCCAAGTGCTTAAACCAGAACTAATACACTTTTAGAATAACAGACACTGAGCCCTCAATCAGCAATTCCCAACCTAGAAGGATGTAAGCTACCTGTTCTGCCACAACAGTGCAGACCACAAACTCTCTCAGTGCAAAACAACTGGTCCGAAGCCCAAGTGTTTAAACCAAAAGGCTTAGAATGAGTTACACCAAGCAGTAATAAATACAATTGAGTATTTTTAAGATGATGCAAAAGTAAAATGAAGTAGGTAGAAACACAAGTACAGTAAAAGCAGATGAAAATTTTTTTTTTTTTATCTGAACAAGTGCTGAGATCAAAGAAACAGATTTGAGTGCTGAAACTAGAAAACTGGCTAGTTATAAGAAAAAAAAACAAGCTAGAAGGCTTCCCTCAAACACAGAAGGGCTTGGGGGCTCAGATGCCTACAAGTAGTCTATACCACTTAACAGGAAAGGCAGGAAATAAGCTTAATTTGTTTCCCAGATGCTCTCTTTGTACACGGTAGGAGTGCCTGAAATCAGAATATGATCTCACTGCACTCAGTTGAGTGAGCAAATGAGATGGGCCCAGAGGCAGGCTGAGGGACGGGCAGTTTCAAGGCCACTAAGATTAACACCAAAACAAAAACAAGGAGGGTGGGTGGGAATAATTGAAGAGCAGAGATAAAACTGCCAGTTCAGTTAATATTCCTACAACACAGTTTAAATCAAATTAAATACTGTATTTTGTTTTAAAAAAGTGCAGATAAAGGTACTTAAATTCTCTTATACATCCAGTTGAATATAACCAAGTTCTTAGCCGGCCAAAGCTGAGGTTTTAAAGCAGAAAATATTTCACAATGCACCACTTATAAAGGCAAGGACAGGAAATCAAAGAATGTGGCTACCCCCACACCTGTAATTACTAGCAAATAACAAAATTCAGCAAACACTAGCTTCAGTTCAAGTTACTGAAGAGCAGAATAACTGCCACTTCAGTTAAATATTCCTTCAACACAGTTTAAATCAAATTAAATACTGTATTTTTTTTTAAAAAAAAGTGCAGATAAAGGTACTTAAATTCTCTTATAGGTCCAGTTGAATATAACCAAGTTCTTAGCCGGGTAAAGCTGAGGTTTTTAAGCAGAAAATATTTCACAATGCACCACTTAAAAAGGCAAGGACAGGAAATCAAAGAATGTGGCTACCCCCACACCTGTAATTACTAGCAAATAACAAAATTCAGCAAACACTAGCTTCAGTTCAAGTTACTGAAGAGCAGAATAACTGCCACTTCAGTTAAATATTCCTTCAACACAGTTTAAATCAAATTAAATACTGTATTTTTTAAAAAAAAGTGCAGATAAAGGTACTTAAATTCTCTTATACGTCCAGTTGAATATAACCAAGTTCTTAGCCGGCCAAAGCTGAGGATTTTAAGCAGAAAATATTTCACAATGCACCACTTAAAAAGGCAAGGACAGGAAATCAAAGAATGTGGCTGCCCCCACACCTGTAATTACTAGCAAATAACAAAATTCAGCAAACACTAGCTTCAGTTCAAGTTACTGAAGAGCAGAATAACTGCCACTTCAGTTAAATATTCCTTCAACACAGTTTAAATCAAATTAAATACTGTATTTTTTAAAAAAAGTGCAGATAAAGGTACTTAAATTCTCTTATACGTCCAGTTGAATATAACCAAGTTCTTAGCTGGCCAAAGCTGAGGTTTTTAAGCAGAAAATATTTCAGAATGCACCACTTAAAAAGGCAAGGACAGGAAATCAAAGAATGTGGCTACCCCCACACCTGTAATTACTAGCAAATAACAAAATTCAGCAAACAATAGCTTCAGTTCAAGTTACTGAAGAGCAGAATAACTGCCACTTCAGTTAAATATTCCTTCAACACAGTTTAAATCAAATTAAATACTGTATTTTTTTTAAAAAGTGCAGATAAAGGTACTTAAATTCTCTTATACGTCCAGTTGAATATAACCAAGTTCTTAGCCGGCCAAAGCTGAGGTTTTTAAGCAGAAAATATTTCACAATGCACCACTTAAAAAGGCAAGGACAGGAAATCAAAGAATGTGGCTACCCCCACACCTGTAATTACTAGCAAATAACAAAATTCAGCAAACACTAGCTTCAGTTCAAGTTACTGAAGAGCAGAATAACTGCCACTTCAGTTAAATATTCCTTCAACACAGTTTAAATCAAATTAAATACTGTATTTTTTTTAAAAAGTGCAGATAAAGGTACTTAAATTCTCTTATACGTCCAGTTGAATATAACCAAGTTCTTAGCCGGCCAAAGCTGAGGTTTTTAAGCCTGGTTTTAGAACAAGTTAAGAAAGATGTGAGGGGTGGTTTGTGGGAAGAGAATTTGGAATTTAGGGAATTATGGTGGCAAATTTCTCTTGACGCCACCACCCCACAGGTCTTAATGAATTTATTTCTATTGTACCACTTTTAAAATTAAAAGCAGGAAAATATAGTTTTAATATGCAATTTGTAACATAACCAGCAGATGGCAGGCTATTCTTATTTATTTTATGCTTATTTTATACTTATTCTAGTATTTTTTATTATTTAAGAGAATTTATTTATACTATTTATTCATGGTAAAAAAGTGTTATTAAAGACCACAAATTGATTTTCATATCAAATGGTTTTAGTTTTTTAAAAAAGGTTTTAGTCAATTCTACTGATCTAATAGTAAAGGGTTTTAAAGGAACCTAGTAATTCAGCTTTTTTTAATTAATGTATTTGTGTGATTGGCTAACCTATTATCTAATTTATGTATAAAAGGTTTAGTTTTTAGTCAGAGGTTATCTGAAGAAGTCAGTGTAGTAGGACGAAAACGCAGTTGTATTTAAGGCGTTAATGCTTACTTGTTTGACGTGACCTTTGTGGATTATTTAATAAACTATTAACTTCATCCAGTTTGTCTCCAGCAGTCGGTGGCACTTTTTTATTTATTGCTCTGTATATGTATATATCTGAGTGTGTATATGTATATCTATGTACATATACATACCCATCTATATATGTCGATATGTATATGTGTAATCATATATATAGATATCTGGATAATTATATGAACATATATTTTCGCCATATGTCCTGGACATGGAGTGTAGCCCTACCCTAGCCCCTATAGTCCCAACTTCATAGTGCAAGGGCATGTCAGGTATGTAGAGCAGGTATATTAGTAGACTATTGCTACTGTAACTGAGATTGTCTTCACAGACATGGTGTGTGTAAGGTCACATCTGCTTTTTACATGTGTGCCATTGGCTACTGGCAGACATCTTAAGGACATCATAGTAATGTACCACTGCTATCACGTAATGCCCCTGTGGACTGCAGCAGAGATATTGGCCAATATATGTTGACATTCAGACACACTTTGTACAGTCCAGAGGTACACACAGAACCCCTTAGTGCAAAACATGTGTACCATGCCTGATAATATAGATGTTAGCAGCCATGTAGATGGGTATAACACATAACGACTGGTATACATTTGCCACCATAGGTTATGCATTCACGCACCCATCTGGACTGACACATAATAACCATTGTTACAAGGGTGCCATGGCTACATACTACCCACTAAATATTGGCATACATCTGTACAGCATCCCACTGCTCTTTCTGACATACATGACTGTTAAGGGAGGCCCAGCAGCAGTACACCTGGCAAGAATCTGGACATGACATCTCACTGGGTAAGTACACTAAGCTGCTAGGCATGTAACAATGCACTGTGCAGGCTACAGGCAGACTGGCTCAACACTGGCCTACATTTCCTATGGAGGAATGCACATGTACCTGTATATATAACAGGCTCTACAGGCATGTCACAGCACATGGTAAGATACACCTGTGTGAAAGTGCATAACCACAACCAATGTGAACACAGCCACAGCCACATATGGTAAGCTAGCATAATATTACAGTATATGGACTATCTGTTCAACACCATCCTCATATGTGCCACTCAGAGACTAACCCTACATATACTGGGCCACTGCACAATTTGGTCTGATGACTGTCTGTGGTATGGGACATGTGTGTGCATGGCCCTACAAACATGTAAGCCAATACAATAACATACAGTGGAGCAGCATGTAGCATCAGATAGGACAGAACCTAGAACAATGACATCTACCACAGTCTGTACACAGGTTAAAGTACATATTAACAATACATACACTGTCGACATTCACCATAAGTACACAGACCTCAGTACTATACAAACAACTACAGAATGTCGAGGTTATGTAATCAAATATAACCCCTACTGTACATAACATGTGTAGCAGTCTGATATCTCACTGGCTTGTTATCAGATATGATGACACTAATTATGGTGTACAGCACATATGCACCTCTTAATGCATGACATATGTAAAGGTTGACAGAGTTGTGGCTGGAAGCACATATACAGGGCCAGTATTGACATGTTGCTGTGATAACCTCATACATTTACTGTTGTAACAGGGTTGTTGCAACATATGTCCTATGAGGGCTATGCAGTCAGTAACTGTCATGGCTTTCACCATCTACAGACTGCAATCCTCAAACTACCTTCTGCAGTTCACAGATAGAAGCTCTGTGGGTAACACATGAAACAAAAGGCACAACACACTGCCCAGTCTGCAGAAGACCCTACAGATGGGGATTCCTTATAAACATAGAACTGGCATGTCAGGTATTACAACATGTAGGACAGCCAAATCCACACACACACTGTTAAACCAACATTACTCCAAATGCAGTATAGCAGCACTTACAGTCTGTAGTCAGGTCAGGCACATCCCCCTCCTGTGTGTTGCCCTGTTTCCACAGTGTAGGTTGTTAGAGGTAAATCCCCAATCCATCTGAGATGCTGTTTGCCAAGCAATAGATCTAGTTCCTGCTCACAGTGAATGAAAAGGGCCAACACCAACATGATGTTCCTAGATATTGGAGTGTGTTTCCATGCAATTGGCTATGGGAATGTTACCACAGCTGTTTCACATGCAATCAGCTGGGGGAGGGCTGCAATTCGTGTAGAGGCCATCAGCTGATAATAAGAATCACTTAAAATACACATGCCGCTGCCTAAGCAAAGCAGATATAGGTCTCCACATCCACCAGAAAGGGAGTGAGAGAGGCAGACAGAGGCAAAGACAAGTCAGGGAGGGGTGGGAGAGTAAAACTTAAGTATGTTTGTGTCACACATCTACCAGCACAGGGTATCAAACCCCTGATGACTATGTAGTGCTATCATATTTCTATGCAGTTATTGGATGCACCACATAGGTAAAATGTTGTAGAGCCCTCAGAACCTATATGTGATGGTGAGTGATATCTGCAACAGGGATATGGTAGCTATACGGTAGGTGTAGTACATGTGCCTGTCTGCATGAACACGTGCAAGCATCAACACAGCCACATTCTCACAAGGACACACACAGATTGACACACTTGGCAGGGCCAGGAATACAACCCATCACTAGTGAGATTGCTATAGCACATTACTGTGCAGGTATCACATGCACCACAGGGGTGATACACAGGTGATATGGGCAAAGGGTATGGGGAGGTGTCTGACATCAGACAACATGCTGCAGAATGCCCATGGGGGTTGTAGTGAGTGTGAATGTGAACATACGCATCATACAACACACACACACACACACACACACACACACACACACACACACACACACACACACACACACACACACAGGGTGCCAGTACTGACATGCATGAGTGCATTGGTTCATGGGTGTGTAGTGGTGAACTGTGCCAGATGGCTATACAAGGCTAGGTGATGGGTATACTTTGGCATCAGACCACATGACAATGGTCTGTATTGTGGCTCAGGGATGTATATTCTGGAATTGCCCACACAGGTGTGTATTGTATTCACCATCCAGTCACCTGGGTGACTAATGCATGTGGGCAATGCTGTGCATTGCTTGTCATGTATGTGTTCTTTAGTCCATGACATGGGCGGTGTCTTTGATGTGCACACCTCCCACATGTATGTACAGTGACATGTGGAACTGTACCTGAGGTGTCTGGCCCTTGTTGTGTACACATATTATCATCAGATGTGCCAGTCCTTGCCTCGTGTGTCAGAAACTGGTAATGGACAGTAGGTTTACCCTGCACCTGCATTGATAGTGTGCTAACGACATTCCCTGGTGTCAGTGGCATCTGTCAATACAGGGCATGTTTTCAAGCATGGTATGTCCTTTGTGGGTCACATTTAATGGCACCACAGGTGTTGCAGATGTCCAGTGGGGAACATGGGGAAGGTGCACTGTCTGCATTCATGTGCCTATTGGACAGATGGACAGGGTACCATGCCCTTTGTAAGGCACTGTAATCAATCCATAATTACTATCTGTGGGCAATATGCAGTGTACTACCAACATAGCAACTGCTGCCTAGGCAAGTGTGTGTGTGTGTGTGTGTGTGTGTGTGTGTGTGTGTGTGTGTGTGTGTGTGTGTGTGTGTATGAGGCATGGGTTGAGAGTGTTGTCTGGCTAATACTAGGGTTGCTAACTTTGTTTGCCTGGCCTTGATGTCACATGTATGGCTATGGATCTGCACCCCAGCTCCTCGGCTATTTCACATCTGTTATCCCTGTATGGTGGACATTGTGATATGTACTAGGGCCACCATATAAAACATTTTCAAAACCCGCTTCACATTAGGCCCAGTTGTTACACACTCACCTGCACCTCCACACAGGATACAAGTTATAAACACAGACACGCACACACACACAAACATCATGTCTGGGATTAGAACTCCTACCTAACTATTTTATTACACTACAGCAGTATGCAGTTATAGTACGCACAACAGAGATTACTAGAATACTCCTCCCTCAAAGGTGTATTCACAGTGAATGAAATCAGCAGGATTGCCAAAGTAGGGCATTTGAATTTTAGTGAGTGTGGCTAGGCTAAAATGCACTGCTCCCTAGACAAACATTGAAACACACACAAAACATCCACAACCAACATGTGTGGGTATAGAACCCCTAACAGAGGTCTATATCACATTACTGCATGGAGCTGTTATAGGATGCACCACGTGGATTACTCGTGAAAATTTTCTCCAAAGGTGTATTTTACAGTGAATGAAATCAGCAGGTTTGCCAAAGTAGGGCATTCAAATTGTAGTGAGTATGACTAGCCAAAAATGCATTATTCCCTACACAGACATTGAAACACACACATAACATCCAGAACTGCCATGGGTGGGAATAGAACCCTATTAGAGTTCTATATCATACTACATCAGTACACAGTTATGGCACATGCTACAGAGATTACGTGACTGTATCTTTCCCAGAGGTGTATTTCTAGGTGGATGACATCAGCAGCCTTACCAATGTATAGCATGTAAATTGTATGTAGTGTGACTACCCTAAAAAGCATTGCATTCTACACAGACAGACAGACACACACACACACACACACACACACACACACACACACACACACACACACACACACACACACACACACACACACACACAGTTGCCAAGGCTGGGATTAGAATGTCTCCCTAACTATTTAATCACACTACAGCAGTACACAGTGATGGCATGTGCTATGGAGATTACTGGTCTGCAACATTCCCAGAGATGTATTTCTAGCTGGATGACATCAGCAGCCTTACCAAAGTAGAGCATTTCAATTGTAGGGTGTGTGACTACCCTAAAAAGCATTGCTCTCTACACAGACAGAGACAGACACACACAAACACACACACACACACACACACACACACACACACACACACACACACACACACACGCACACAGTTGCCAAGGCTGTGATTAGAACTCCTCCCTATTTTATCACACTGCAGCAGTACACAGTGATGGCACACGCTATGCAAATTACTGGGATACAACCTTCCCAGAGATGTATTTCTAGCTGGATGACATCAGCTGCCAGAGCATTTCAATTTTAGGGTGTGCGACTACCCTAAAAAGCATTGCTCTCTACACAGACAGACATACATGCAGTTGCCATGTCTGGGATTTAAACTCCTACCTAACTATTTTATCACACTACAGCAGTACAAAGTTATGGGATGTGACATGGAGATTACTGGGCTACAATTCTCCCACAGGTGTATTTCACAGTGGATGACCTCAGCAGGCTTGTCATAGTAGGGCTATGGAGAGGGCAGTGTGTGTGCAGGGGCATAACCCATTCATCTAGAGGGTGACACACCACATGCGGGCACACACAGGGTCATATTTCACAGGTACATGTATACAGCTGCTTACTTGTACAGTCATGTTGCACAGCTAGCACATGCAAAACATAGTCTGTAATGCTGACAGATACTGGTGGCTAGTATCTGCAGTGAATGACATCTGAACCTCATGTGGTTGGGGCCGTTTGGCTGTGTGCTGGGTGGGACAGGCCTGGATGGCTCTAAATCACAGTCACTCTCTTCCACACATCTATGTATGTCTACCTTTGACTTATTATAGTGTGTTGTCCTTACATATATGTCTATATTCCTATCCACTGTGTGTGCAAGGCATGAGTGGTGCATACTGATTAGTGTCTGCACTAACAACTGCGACAGCCAGATATGTCTGATCCACTGGTGTTTGCAGACATGGCCTTCATGTGTTTAAGTGTGTGAGCATGCCCAGTATGCCCATCTGTATTTAATGTGTGGATCGAGTCCAGGTAGTTTGTACTGCAGTGCTGACCTTTGTGTTGTACACTGACAGGTGGCATGCTGTTTCTGCAGGGTATCCATCAAGCATATGGCATTGACTGTTCCTACATTTCTGCATAGGATGGGGGGGGGTTCACCTGACTATTTCTGCATTTCTACACAGTATTGGGGGGGGGACACCTGACTGTATGTAGGATGGTGGGGCACACCTGACTATTTTTACATTTCTACACAGGATTGGAGGGTTCACACCTGACTGTTATTACATTACTATGTAGGGTGGGGGGCACACCTGTCTATTTCTACATTTCTGCACAGGATTGGGGGGCACACCTGACTGTTATTACATTACTACATAGGATGGGGGGAGGCACACCTGTCTATTTATACATTTCTACACAGGATTGGGGGGCATATCTGACTGTTATTACATCATTACGTAGGATGGGGGGGGCACACCCGACACTTGTACACATTTGCTATGACTGTACTGGTATGTCAGGTACTTCATTTCATTCTGTATTCTTACCTATCATGCTGACTAGAGGCATACCAGTGTACTACAGATTGTAGCTTTGGTTGCCCTACATATTAGTGTCTGACTTCCTATCCTTCAGAACTAACATCCCACTGCCTGCCCTGCTGTAGTCTGTCTGTGTAGGCCTGGGGGAAGGTTAACCATAGCCATCATTCAGGGGCCATAGCACAGGCTCTGTTTGGGTTTGTCTACACCTGTCCTGCTGGCTGAGACTGTTGTTGGGTATGTGAACTGCCCTGACTGGCATGTCTGAGTCATATGGATACACATGTCACTCAGCACATTTCCTGCAGTGTGTTTTGTCACCCTGTGTAGTACTGGCTACTATGTTGACTCCATTATGTGTTACAGATATCATGGTGCCACTATGGGTGTCTACTGTCTGCTGCCATGACATTCAGCCATCCAATTCCTTTGCATGCTCACATCCATGCCATAGATACAGGTAATGAGACATTCTACTCCATTTGGCAATTGGTAGGTTGATTGACATATCTTGAGGGTGTGCCAGACTTGTGGATGGTGCTGGAGGGCTGCCTATGTTGGATGCATGTAGTGCACACCCTATACATGATTGAGCACAGGTAGTGTCATGTTTGGCATTCCTTTTACTGTATGTGTGAGTCAGACAGAAGTATCATTTCCTGGGTCCCTACTGTGTCAGTGTATGTGCTATGCATTGTCTCTTTGCCTCAGCCTCGGCATTCTGGGCATGCCTCCATCTGCCTACTGGGGAAGGCTGAGGTTGCTCCTCCTCCGTGTCTCTCTGTGCCTGTGCAGGCCTTGGCATTGGTGGGGTCTGTGTGGCCCTGCCCCATGCTGTTCCTGCTGTAGCTGTTTCCACAGGATCATATTTTGTAACATGGCACGTACCATAACAATTTGGGTACATGTAGCTGGTGAGTACTGCAAGTCTCCTCCAGATGTGTCCAGACACCAGAACCATGACCTGAACATCCGAAACACATGCTCTATTATAGGTCTGGTCTGTGCGTGTGCCTCATTATGGCATTCTTGTTCAGGGTTGATATAGGCCCTACCCTTATCACCAGGTGGTGCTTTGATGCGCATGTGCATGCAGTCTATAGCACCCACTACCTCAGGGTATTCTGTTATTTGGTGGAAGAGACACATATTGCTGTCCAACACTTCACTGGTGTTGAGGGAATATATGTGCTCACTGGCATGTGCTGACATTGCTTCCAGGAACTGGTGGAATAATCTGGATGCTGATGCTTGTGAGATCCCCATGATATCCCCAGTTGTGCATTGGGAGGTACCTGTGGCTAGTATACCTAGGCCTACACATACCTCGGTATCCACTGGGATGGGTTCCCCTCGGTCAGTTTGGTGTGTCAGGTGTGGCCGGCACAGCTCAACAATTTCCTGTAGGAGGTCTCTGTCCACCCTATAGCGCTCCACTATCCCCAGCTCATGTAGCCCCTGGTAGGTACCCTGGATCTGTACATTCTTTTCTGTCTCCTCACTGTGGGTTGATTGGCAGCATTCACACCCTCACCACCCTCAGCCTCTTGCACATGTTGTTCTATGTTGCCTGCTGCAGCCCTTCTCATGTTGTAAGTTTGTTTGTTAAAATGTCCCCGCCTGTATACACCTGTGGTGTAAAGTGTGGGAAAAAAGAGAAAGAAAGGTGTTTGCATAGTTTATAGTAGTGTTCTGGGCTGGGCTGGTCTGCTGCCTGTGTAATTGGCTGATTCTGATACATTTCACCTGCCAGCTAAGCTAGTTCTCCTTGATTACCTTCCTACTGCTGTTTTCCCTTCCTATTGCTTCTTGTTTAAGCCCTGGTGCGTGCAGCACAAACACAGTGCTCAAATGTGCAGAGTGCTGCTATTTCCTGGTTTAAGTTCTTTTTTCTTCCTGTAAAGCCCCATGTACCCACTTAGGCTTTGTAAAGAGTGCTAAGCAGGTTTAGACACACCCCCTAGCTTTGCTGTGCTAAGCTAGGAGCAAACCAGAGCCACAGGGCTCCAATCCACTTACAGTATGCCTGACACACACCCCCATGATGTCACCTAACTCCTAGGCTTGCACCAAGCTATTCCAACTCTTACACTGTTGAGACCTGGCTTACATGCTGGGGAAAACTGGGATTCACTATCCTTCCCCTCATTTGCATAGGATTGCCTGCTAATGCATAGTTACATGTCTCACACTGAGCCTCCCCCCGTAGCAACCACTACTCACTGGCCATGTTGTCTTCTGCCTGCCATTGACTTACATGGCAGAATACTGATTTTAGTTAGAATGCTTAATTTAGGTTAATTTTGTTATCCCCCCCCCCCCCGATCCTCTTTGTGCGCTGCTGCCCTACGCTTAAACAGCTGAGATCAGCTAAAAAAAAATAAAAGTTGATTTCTGTATTTTTTTTACTGTTTGCAATGTCAGTGGCCTTATACATGGCCATTGGCATGCTTGCTACATGATATGCAGCCTTTATTTGGAGCTGTCACAGCTCCGTTTTGGATTTTGCAGAAATGTACTCAGTTACTAACCGAGTACATTTCTGCAGATAGCATTAGTCCTGCATGGCTGGTTGCAAGCTTCCTGGATTGCAAATTTACCTCATTTGCATAGATTTCTCCTGCAAATGATGTGATTTGCATACAAGGGCTTATTCCGTGCAGGATTAGTGCAGGAGCGCTCATGCACGCCCCTGCAGGCTGTTCCTGGATCACATGGCAGACATATTGCCTGCTTGAGCTCCTGAATCGATCTTGCATGCCATGCAAGCTATAGAGAATCCGGGGGTCTGTCTATCTCTTTACCTATCTGTCTTCAAACATACAATTATGTATAGAGATACACCATAGATTTGTAGATAACCAGTGAGTTTAGGGAGGAAAACAGTTACACTTAAACTTATTCTTCCATGAACAGGCTAATTGTTTCTAGAACAAACTGATACTGCTGGCTTTTGTTACATGAGATCTAAGCCTGTTACAAAATCAAGGGTTATCATCAAGCCTCCAGTAATAACAAAGCTGCTTTGGGATTGAGATATGGATTTGGAGAAGTTTATTTTAAGAGTAAAGCAAAGCAAAGTTCAATAGGTAAATCCTGACATCTGATTCAAGAATGTAACAACCTGGCTATAACTGGAGAAATCTGATCAATGTTCTTTGTTGTATATGGAGCTTCAGCTACTCCAGTGTACTACTAGTTACAGAAAAAAGTGCAGAAGTGCAAAGTGTTTAAAAGATATGAAACGTTTAGCTGTTTCAGACTGAGAACAGACAGAAGCTAGCTGTCAATGGATTTAAAATCTGCTAGGCACCACTCGCACACACATTTCTGTGTGACAGTGAACTGTATAGCAAGTTTTAATGCTGCTCTGTAGGGACTGGCATGGTACACTGCTGGGCCCTAACATCAGGTTAGTTAAGCCTGTTTCTTAAATCAGAACGGTATGATGTCTCTCCCCTGAATCTGAAGAATACGTGCTGTGTTCTATGTATTACATAATAATTAAAATTGGAATCACTGTAAGAGTTTAGTGACCACTGGGGACTTATGACCAAACTTTGTGATGAGCCTAATATATGGTTTGCATGACATGCTTCATTAAGCTGGAAGGTAGGCCGGCTTGAATCCTCATTTATGAACTTGTATGCATAGTACTGTAATCTAATAAATGATGGTCAAGATAGTATTTGTAAAAGGATACAGTGGTGAGTTTTTTGGATGCTAGGCAGGATAAATATAGATGCTTTGTGTATGTTTTTTTTTCTTCTTTGGAGACTAGTGAGATAATAATTCTAGTGCAGAATATGTTACCATAGAACAATCTGAAGTGTATTAGTGAGATAACTAGTTTTGATTTGTCAGTTATGAAGCGATAGTATTTGATTCTACAGGTGCTCCGGTTTCCTCCCACATCCCAAAGACATGCTGCAGGTGGATTGGACACTCTAAATTGGCCCTAGGTGTGCATGTGAATGTGCCTTCTGTGGAAGGTTGGGCGCCGGGCTGGCAACTCGACACCGTAAAACTCCACTGCCATTCAATGTGCGGACAAGGTGATCCGCTGTGGCGACCCCTAACCGGGAAAAAGCCGAAAGAAGAAGAAGAAGAGTGAAACTAGACCTGTATATCAGTCTTTCTTAATTAAGTCAGAAGTTTTCTTTAAATATTTTTTATTGATAGTAACTCCTAAATATGTAACTCTGTTTCTGCAGGAAGTGTGTGCTTTTGATTCTGTCATTACTTTGAATTTAGGGAAATAATAGTAGTATGTTGTAGGTAGAGCAAAGTAGGACTGAGTGGCTTTTGGTTGCATTTAGTATTAGGTGTGAATTCCACAAGAAATTCTTCTGCATCCAGAAGTCTGTCTGATGCTTCCTGTATCATATTAAAAGAACTGACTGTCCTTCCCTCATAAATACTCTGTAACAAAATATTCAGAATAGAATTTACAATTACTTTTCTAATTCAGACACTTTCATTTCCTCTAATATCCGCATTTTGTTTACTATGTTTATTTAAACATTTTTTCTAGAATCTACCTGTAAGGCAATATTCAGTACTTATAAGTGCTTGTTTAGATGTTTTGCATGAGGTACTTATAAATTTGTTCAATTTTACTATCCACTTTGAGGTGATACTGACACCATTTAACCTGTGATCACACAAGTTTTCTCATGCTATAGGTATTCAGATTAAAGGTAATACTGAGTAACTGGTGATGTATCCAGACTAATTACTTTCTATGCATTGCTATGGTACACTTTTCATCAATGCCAGGCTCAATAACTATTAATTTGTCAGGCCTAGCTGTCAAATGCAGGTGGGTGGATGACATAATGGTTAAGGTGCTTACCTTAAAGAGACAAGGTGCAGGGTTTGATTCTCACATGGGGTAACTGGCTAGGCTTCAAAAAGGCAGCTAGCCTAGTACTAATCTATGAATCTAAAAAAATCCATGGTTTTCACATTTTTATTCTCACAGCAAAACAATAATTTGTTATGATTAACCAGGTGAGCAGGATCATCTCCACTAGCATAGAGGCTGTGAAGTTTTTAAAGCCAAAATAGAATTTGTCATTTTTTATTTACTTGTCCAACAAAGTTTTTTTTATAGTTGGCTTAGCCTATTAAAATAGTCTTCACTGAAAAAAGTAATTGAAAAAAAAAAAGTGTTCTACATCCATACTGACACATTCTTAAGAATAACCAGGTCCGATACTAACATGTACATCAGTGAGAACAATGCCTGGCAAACATGCCAAACATGAGATGGACCACTAGTGGTTGCACAATTTTTTTGTTTACCAGTTTTACCCTGCAACCTGAATAAATATCCAGAGTACCACATACCATTGAAAGGTCTTGGTTTATTTAGTAAAACTTGCATGAGGTGTTATATGCCATAAAGCTTGCCTTTGGTATAACTCAGTATAATCTAAGTTTTATGAACATGTTAATCAATTATGTTCATGTTGAACACTAAACCATAAATGCATATTCCACTTAAATGTATCATCATAATCACATAATTGTGATCCTTTCATATTGAAGTATTATTGACAAGGAAAATGTAGCTGCAACTTGAATAACCAGTATAATTAAAGTTAATTAATTCACGTTAAGAATTTTGTGAACCTTTGTGGATCCCTTTGTGTCTTGCTTTTATTCTCCTTTGGGAAGAAGGACATTGATATCAGTTTTGAGTTATTCATCAGAGAGAATTGCAGATGGTTAATTTAGAAATGCTTCACAGTCAGCACAACACTTATAACAACCTTTATAAGAGCTAGCACAGGCATCTTTTCCACAGGCATTTGTTGTATATACAATTAATGATTTTCATTAGGCATTCCAAATATAAAATTAAAAAGTTTTAGAAAAAAAACTTAAAACAAGGATCTGATGAAAAGAAAAAATATATTATCTCTTTCTTTTCTGTTCTAGTTTCACAGTCACATTCTTTCTCTTTTTCTGACTCTGGTTCTAATATAAAAGACAAGTTTATAGAAATAAATTACAATCATTTCTGTGTCACTGTAAATCTCAGTTTAAGTATAAGGGCAGATATTTTGGACATTTGAGTTCACATAGTTCACATGTTCAGTTATCTTATTTAAAGTAATACTTTGTTTCCTCATGTTGCTCTTTTTCATTTCAATCTGTTTTCATTATATAATTATGTCATTGCCCCTTACCATTTTATTCTTAATGGTTTCTGCTCCTGGCTATGCAAAAGCAACCATCACAGGACCGGTTTGTCAGCTCAGAAGCTTTGCTATCAATGGTTATACCAGAAAAGGTGACTTAAACTTTGGAGGAATTTTTTCAGTACACAGTGGCGAGACTGTCAGCCAAATTCCTTTTACTGAGCTACGTGACATCGCAATGTGTAAAAAGTAAGAAGAATATCACTTTTAATATGTTGACAAATATCTGCTTAGTGACCATAGTAGTGAAGTAGTAAACTGATACTGCAATATGTGGATAGATAGAAGAAGATTATTGAGGTAGCTATTTTTGTTTTTGGTGACAAAGAATTATATGACAACACTGGTAGAAATACTTTTATAATCAGAAACAATAAGATCAAAGAGAAATTTTATGGGTTTGCATGGATAGAACTTTATTGACCAATAGCTGAGCATCTATGCATTTTACACACTCTGTCTCAATAGTGCTTCACTCAGAGGACCAAAGTACCTGTTGGATTTTAAAAGTTCTTAGTATTATTAGCATTTTAGTATACTTCTATGGGCAATATTCTGAGAAACACTGAATAAAAAAATAAACTAGGCACAATTCTTTCCATGATGCAGTGTTTTTAATTAGGTTTATTAATTAATTAATTTATGTATTTATTATTTTATTTTATCTTACATTTGTTTACAGGGAAAGTCTGACTGGACAGATTGTCCTTTTTCAGCAGAGGCCTGGGGGAGAAAAGTTCCAGTTAGATAAACATTTTAGCAATACATTTATATACACTTATAGAGAAGGAATATCTTTTACACATGTTACACAATTGCACATTTCACTTATATGGCATATTTGAAAAAAAATGGTACATATCCACAAGATAGTGTGACTGTATGGTATATAGGTTACATCATAAAGAGTAGTTGTTACAGATTTACATGATTACTATATGGCAAATGGAATGTTTACAGATCATAGGTTGGATAGGTGTGCTTAACTTGGGTTTGAGCAAAAGTACAACCAAGTGTTAGTTAAAAGGCTTTTGAGGATATTTTTGAAACTTGTGGTATCTGTGATGGATTTTATTTCCTGGGGCAGAGAGTTCCAGATTTTGGCCATGTTGTTTGAATAGAGGGATTCTGCTGCTGAGTTGCTTGCTTTGGTCACCTTTAGTAGTGATTGGTTGGTTGAACATAGGACACGGCTGGTAGAGTAAGGTTGAAGTAGGTTTTGGAGGGCAGTGGTTCTCTCTGCCTGATAGAGAAGTAGATGAGCCATGGATAGCTGGTTAAAGTTTAAGAGATTGGGAAATTCTAACCAAGAGAATTGTTTTAGTGCAAGGCAGTGGTGGGAATTGGGATTATTATCTGTAGCAAATTTAGCAGTTTTATTGTAGCATATGTTAAGTTTTCTTTAATCTGAATTTTTTTCAGGTGAGGACTGGAGAAGCATAGCAGAGAGTGGAGATAAGATAGGTTCTAGCAATGGTTGCTTTAGTACTGTCTGTAAGAAATTGCTTATTTCTGTATTGAGCTCCAAGTTTTTTGGGAACTTTCTTTACAGTCTGAGCAATGTGAATATCAAATCTCATGTTATTATCTATGACTACTTCGAGAAGTTTTGTATTGGTTACAGGAGAGATAGTTGTGTTATTGGCAGATTCAATATTGAATGGGGGGGGTCAGTGGCTCTAGTGGGGTGAAAAAGCATGCATTTTGCCTTGTTTGGATTAAGTATGAGCTGTGCATTTTCTAGCCAAAATTCAACTGGTGAGAAGGACTGCTGGGTTATCTGTTGAAGTTGTTGTAGTGTGGGGGAAGCACATATGAGGGTAGAATCATCTGCTACTGAACTAGAGATGTATCCAAGGTAGAGATGTGTAGATTGTTAGCAAATAGGGTAAAGAGGAAAGGACCAAGGTTAGAGCCCTCAGGGACTCTTAGAGTGACAGACTGTATAGAGAAGAGAGGTTTTCCTGCCACTTTAGAATCATCTGCTACTGAACTAGAGATGCATCCAAGGTAGAGATGTGTAGATTGTTAGCAAATAGGGTAAAGAGGAGAGGACCAAGGTTAGAGCCCTCAGGGACTCTTAGAGTGACAGACTGTATAGAGAAGAGAGGTTTTCCTGCCACTTTAGAATCATCTGCTACTGAACTAGAGATGCATCCAAGGTAGAGATGTGTAGATTGTTAGCAAATAGGGTAAAGAGGAGAGGACCAAGGTTAGAGCCCTCAGGGACTCTTAGAGTGACAGACTGTATAGAGAAGAGAGGTTTTCCTGCCACTTTACGGCTTGCTGGTGTCCAGTTAGATACGCTTGGAACCATGCTAGTGCAGACTGACTAAGAATAAATTTGGAAAGAGTGTACCGGAGCTTGCTATGAGAGACTGTGTTAAAAACTTTAGATAGGTCTAGGATGATAGAAGATACTAGAAACCCCCCATTCCTGTGCTTGTTAACAGTATTAGTGAAGGACAACAGTGCAGTGGTGGTGCTGTGTTTTGAATGGAATCCATGCTGTGTTTCAGATAAGAGACTGCTAGTTAGGAGATAATGTAGAATGTGAAAATGAATGCATTTCTGAAGTATTTTGGATAGTGGTGATAAGATTACTATGGGACGATAGTTGGAAAACTCTCTAGAGTTTCCTCCCTTATGCAGTGAGATTATGTGAGATACTTTCCAAATGGATGTGTCTCTTTTTTTTTTTGGAGATGAATCTATAGATAAGTATGGATATAGGATAGGCAATAGCTTTGGCTGAGATTTTAAGATATTCTGATGATAGCTGGTTGGCTGCAAGGGTAGTTGTTTTGAGCTTTTATAGGCATTTTCTTATAATATCTGTAGGGACAGGTTTAAAGGAAAAGGTATCATTATTTTGACTTAGAATTGGATGTGGAGGAGATGGAGTAAGACAGTCTTTATTAGTAAGGGAAGTAATAGACTCTGTGACTAAATTGTACAATTGAACAAATATTATTTGTTACAATTTACTGAGGAATTAAAGGTGAATAACAGAAAGATAAGTTTCCACACATTTATCTTATGTGTCCATATACATTTTTGAAAGTGTTAAACAAAATTTATTTTGTGTTAGCTACATATGCCAAAATATAATAAAAAATAAAACGGAAACCTGAGATATGAGGCTACATCATTAGACTAAACTAAGGGAGTAGGTTCAAATACTTGAATGGAGTTCTTGGTATAGAAATGGTATTCAAGAATTTAATTTTAGTAAAAGGTGATATTTTTATGTTTAGGTGTTTTCAAGCTATGTTTGTTTGTTACTTGTTAATAAATATATATATATCAATCAGATGATCGGCTTTTTGGAAACTCAAAAGAAATACCAAACAGACCATAAGATAGACCCCCGGATTTACTATTCCTCCATGCAGGACTAGCTTAGTCCTGCACAGAGGTGGCCATTTAGGAGCAGGATGACAGCGTGCCATGCACAGTAATGAGGCACATTGCCTGAGCTCCTACGCTTACATGGAGCATGTAAGAGTGCATGCACTGTATCTGAGAGCAGAGCTCTCAGAATATGCATGCCCCCACAATGAATAATAGCAGAAAGGGGTATGAAATGAGCGAGACTGCTCATAGTGGCCACATATCCCCATCAACAGTCCCCCTTGTGGACAACACCAGCAGTATACATAAATAAAATGAAGAAACCCTTTATTTTTTTTTTTTTAAATCCAATTAAAGCTAACCATAGGTGCACGGGTGTGCCCATTGCTTAGCTATGGTTAATGCAGCTTAAATGGCTGAAGACGATAACAAGGAAGATATATACAAATGAAGTAGCCTAGCAATAGTGTAGTGCACAGAGCATTTGCCTTACGAGCAGGCATTCCCAGTTCGAGTCCCACTTCAGCACATTCCATTTTCCATGGCAAAGCACATTATGAGTAATATTTATGTTGCATAACCCACTAAATAACATATTTTCATGAACTGGCGTACTGCAGTAAATGCACATATGAGGTGTCAGTGTCATAATGAATAAGGCACTAATAAGCAGGTTTAAGCACAAATAAGCAGTAGTAAGCATATTTAAGCACTAGTAAGTGGTTTTAAGCCCGTTTGCGTGGCGGTAAGCAATGCCTACACTGGTTAAGCAATTCTAAAGCTAACTCTCTGTAAGCATATGTAATGGCAGGTTAGCAGTGCTTACCATCATGCAAACCCACTTACAAATGCTCAAAAGTGCCTTAATCACTCTGTATCCAATGGCCCTTATTCTGCCCATCAACAAAATAAACAGCCATGGAGGTCTTGGACCCTATATACCATAGTCACAGTAGTTAACCACCAAGCCATCATAGAAGTACAGAAGAATGAGGTATCAGCAAACAAGTCCTCACCATAGTAAAACCAAACTGAACCTGTGAAAGGAATCAGTATACAGTCATATGTTCCATAACCCACTACATAACATAAATATGTGAACCGGAGTACAGCAGTAAGTCTAGATGTGAGGTGTAATTATAACAGAGTGTTGAATTCCATAATAAAGCACAAGGACCCCATAGAGTGTACTTGCACATTAATCATGGATACCAGGCATGCATATAAGGTGTAATGAATAATAACTCAATGCCAAAAAGGAATTATAATGCAAAGTCTAATTTAAGCAATGCTAAGCATTGCACAGGCCAGCTTAGGGGGTGTAAGCAATGTGTAGGCCAGCTAACTCATTGTGCCCAGTGGTATACCCCTTTAAACAATGCCAACTGTAGGTAAGCAGGTTTGCCCATAGCTTAGCCTTTTCAAAACCAGCCAATCATGGAAAAGTGCGGGAAATCAGCCCTACTTTAACCCGAGAGGCGGGAATACATCTCAGAACTGGTTATAGATTCCCCTTGCAGGCACTATGGCAGTAAAGGGAGATGGTGTGCACTTTCAGCTGCATCCAGGAGTCCAATGTCTTGGCAGGACTCCTTGTCAAAGACCATGATCAGAGACTGCACCAGGGCCAGTACCAGGGCTCCCAATATAAGGCAGAGGCTTGGGACAGTCTCGCCCGTGACCTCACCAGTGCCACTGGCATACCCTGAACTGGTGAGCAGGTCAGGCACCATTATGCCGACCTGAAGCACTGTAAGGGGGACCTCTTGGAGGAGTGGCTCCAAGAGGCTAGAGTGGCAAGGGATGTTCCAGTTGTGTGTATCACCCCAGTATGTGTGTAATAATTGCCAGCTCAGGTATATCATGGATAGGTATGACTAAATATTCCTCTTATGTCCCTCATATCTACAATGGAGCAGGCTGCGAACCAGGAGGCCCACATCAGTCACCTGGCGAGGTTGTGACATGAGGCAGGTCAGTAATACTCACATATTTACTGTCATAGGAAAAAAAAGCTAAAAGTAGTAGTAAATTAATTGCCTGTATAATACCTGTATTGTTCATAGGTTCATAGGTAGGTACTAGGCTATCTACCTGAGGGCATTTATAAGCCTAGCCAGAATGTGTCGGCTTTTGCCACCCCATTGATTAATTAACTGAGCCTCTGTCAAGCATTGCCAATGAAGTGATCCCAGGGGTGTATTTTGTGTTACCCATCCACTCATAAAAGCTTCTCTTGAAGAGTGTTAGAGATGGGCTCTGCCTAATGTAGTTAGGAATTTTGTTCCAAAGCATGGGGAGTCTCTGTGACAGAAATCTATCCCTCCAGTATGTTCTATTTATTGTTGTGGCAAGATTTAGCTCACTAGAGTGTGCGGCTCACAGTGACTTGGATTTCTTTAGGTGGAGCATGTCCATCAATTTTGAGTTGGACATGGCTTTGTAAGTCAGGCAGAGATCACCTCTGAGTAAGTGATATGTCACTGAGTACAGCCAGAGTTTTTTTAGTCGGGCTGCATAGGACATATGTTTGAGGCCAGTAATCCTCTTGGTGAGGTGCTTTTGTGGTCTTTCAAGTTGTTGGAAGTGTCTTGTGAGGTACATCCCAAATGGAGCATTGTACTCTATGATGGGTCTGATGAGTGATGAGTAGAGGGGCACTATAACCTCTTTATTTCTAGATGCGAACCCCTTAGTAATTAGATGGGCTACATAGAAGGATTTCCTAACTACGTTGGCAATATGATTGTCATAGTAATCTCTCCTTTGACAATCATATTGCTAACTACATTGGTAATATGATTGTCAAAGGAGAGATTACTATCTACCTGGGTCCCCAGATCTCTTATTACCTCTTCTGTATTAAGGGGGCTGCTGCCTATGTGATAATTCGTAGGTGTTATGTTTTTCCCAAACGGGATGACTATGCATTTTTTGGCATTTAGCTTGAGGCCATGACTTTGACACCAGGTGTCTGTCTCAGTAAGGCCTTTTTGAAGGATGTCCGTGTCAGCCGGAAAGTCAATTATGGCTCCCAGTTTGCAGTCATCAGCGAACTTGGATAGCCATAGTCCTCCTGTGTTTGCCTGTACTTCTGAGAAATATATGCCGAACAGTAGGGGTCCCAGAACCGAGCCTTGTGGGACACCACTTGTGACTGGTTTAGAGTCAGACCTGGAGCCTGCTATTCTTACCATGTGAGTTCTGTCTGTAAGCCAGCTGGCAACCCATCTTGTGATGTAGGGGTTTATGTTCAGGCTGGTGAGTTTTTCTATAATACCCGAGTGAGGAATGGTGTTGAACACCTTGGCAAGATCAAGGTAGGCTGTGTGAACCCCCTTTCTCTCATCTATGACCTTGGTGACTGTCTCAAAAAAATCAACCAGGTTTAGTAGGCATGATCTTCCCTTAACAAAGCCAAACTGGGTTGGGTCAAGTGTTTGGCGGTTCCCAATGTCTTTGTTAATGAGTTCAATGATTATGCACTCCATAGCCTTGCAGACCAAGCTAGTCAGGTTTATGGGGTGATAGTTACCAGGGTCAGTTGCAGCCCCATAACCATTGCTGTGCATCATTCTATGGGCACATAGCCTGTGGAGAGGTTGAGGTGGAACAGCGTGTTTAGGTGGGGGATTAGTTTGTTCTGTAGTTCGTGCAAGACGCAGCCTGGGACACCATCTGGCCCCATTGATGCTGTGTTTTTGGCTTTTGAAAGGGCTGTTTTCACCTGTGCTTCTGTGATTTCTGGGACACTACACTTTTCCAGTATTGTTGTGGGCCCTTTTGAAGGTGAGAGGGAGGTGAAGTTTGCACTGAATCTATCTGCCAGGATGTTGGCAATATCAGTGGGTTCAGTATATTTTCTGCTATTTCCACTAGCTCAGAGCATATCTGCAAGTTGCCACTTAGATTCTTGACATAGCTAAAGAAGGCTTTGTGGTTATCTTTCGAATCCTTGGCTATTTTTCTTTTGAAGTTAGCCTTGGATGATTTTATGAGGGACCTTAGTTTCTTACTGATACTGATCAGGGATGTCTTTCCTTCTTGGGATTTGCTTTTTTTCTGAACTAGTTTCCTCCTTTTGTTGTATAACTTGTTTATGGCAGGGGTCCACCTGACTGGTTTCCTTCTATTAGGGGAGTGAGTCTTGGTTTTGCTAGGGATGGCACGATCCATGCATCCTTGTAAGTCCTCATAGAGTGCAATTATAAAGGATTCTACATCTTGGGCAGTGTTATCCTTTAGCATGGGGGCTGTGAAACTTACCACCTCTGCCTTAAGTAAGGTGAAGTTTGCCTTAGAAAAGTTTTTCACTGTGGATTCCTTGGTTGGGAGTGGTGGTAGGGTGTGGACATCCAGGGTGATTAGTTTATGGTCTGATCTAACCAGTGATGGATTGACCTCTGGTACGGAACACCTGTCGCCCATGTTGGCGATGACCAGGTCCAATATGTTGTGGCCTCTGGTATGGGAGTTTACCAGCTGATCCAGGGCATTTGAGTTGATAAATTCCAGGAAGTGCTGAGCCTGGGAGTTTGTACTCAAGTAGTTTTCCCAGTTAATGGTAGGGTAATTGAAATCGCCCAATATCAGGGTGTTTGGTAGGACCTTCATGTTTTCCAGTGTCTCCAGAAAGGCGGTGTGGTGGTCCTGGGTCATGGAGGGTGATCTGTAACAGGCCACCATTTGCATTTGCCCGATGTTAGCTGCACATGGATGATCTCAGAGGTATCATGCTGTGCCACTAACCTGGAGGTGTGGGTATCCTTGATGAATATGGATACACCCCCTCCTTTTGTGTTTCGGTCCGTGTTCTGTGGCTGAAATGTGTGGTATGAGTTATAGCCCAGTAGTGCTGGAGTGCTCTCTGGAGCCTTGAACCAGGTTTCAGTTACTGCACAGATGTCGACGTTCTCCATATTTAGGAGTGCTTCGAGTGCATGCATTTTGAGATTTAAACTCCTGGCGTTGAGTAGCATAACCCTCATTTTTTTACTTGTGCTGGTTACGGAGGTGGGTTTGAATTTTGGGCTTTGCCTAAAAAAGGCACTATGGGGGCAGCAAGAGCCTTGGCCACTATTCGAAAGCCAAGGGGTGACAGGTGCAAACCATCTCTTGTGAAGCAACACGGCTTGTTGAGCATGTCATCCCAGGCTGACAGACACTGGATCCCTTTTGAATGACACCAGAAGCTTAGCCAATTGTTGAAATTGATCATATTTTCTTTATACTGAGGTATCATTCTTGGTGAGGGCAGGATGCTACTCAGGGTCAGGGTCATACCCGCCTGGGCTACATTATCAGAGAGCTCTTCTATCTCTCTTTTCATGTAGTCCAGGGAGGTACAGCTCAGGTCATTCACACCAACATGAACAATGACAGAGTCATATTTGTACTTGTTCTGGAGTGACATGAGTGCTTGTGTTATGTGGTGGATTCTGGCTCCTGACAGGCAGCTAACAGTAACCTTCTCCTTGTCCAGCCTAGTGAGCAGGGCGTCAGTGTGCCTTACTATTGAGTCACCTATTACTAATGTGTTAGGTATGTTATTTCGCCTTAAGGGCTGTGATTGTGCTGCACATTGATTTTGGGTTTTATGTGTTGTTTGGTTTGTGATAGGAAGTGCAGGTTTTGTGGGTGTCTGTTTTGGAGCTCTCTGATGCTTTTGCAGGTTTTTATTTAGAGCCTTCGAGTATAATTTTGTGTATTTATGTGTATTTTTTGCCATTGCTGGTTTAGTAGGTCTATGTGAGGCTGGAGGTGTGGTGCAAGAGTTAACCTTCTCCTCATGACTGTCTGTTCCAGTCTTGGGTGGAGAGACCTTAGTCTCCAGTTTGGCTGTATAATTGTATCTCTGGCATATGTTAGTGTTTTGTGGTAGGAGGAGAGGGCTGTCTGTGTACATCAGGCAGTTGTAACATTGCCTCAGGATACCCTGATTCACCAGCTGGACTGGAGAGTACACCTGAAGTTGCTATTTAGCCATGCCTGAATAGTAGGGTGAGCTGCTTAGTCACTTGGTTAGTGAGGGGTGGATAAAGGGCCTTGCCCTGCTGGACAGTCAAGTATTTGGGTATATTAGTGCTTGCTATTAGGTCTGAGCAAAAGCTGGACTGTAGGATGCTTTTTGAGTGCTTAGGTTGAGAGATAGACTTGTTTCAAGTGAAAAACTGAAGAGGAGACTTAGTGGAGCCGGGAATAATTTAACCCTAGCTAACCGGTGCTGCCCGGTGCACAAAACTGTGCAAACCCGATTTTTAAACTACTAACTTCTGGGCTGGAACCACTCCTCCAGGAACAGATGACTGCTCAAAGTTACCCTCTCTCACAGGTGAAGAGAGAAACTTCCCTCTATCCAAGTAAGGTATGGGCAACTCAGAAACTTGTAACACAGCCCTGAATTCAGCACTAGCCTGAAAACTGGACTATACTAGCTTAGAAAGGTGGGAAACAAGAAATGTTTTTTTTTTTTTGAAAAGATAAGGCAAAACAGTAAAAAGTACACTTAAAACAGCTTTAAACGACTACAAGCGATCAGAAAAAGCTATCACACTTTAGTGTGTAGCCTACAACAGTTAAACAATTTATTTAAACAAAAAATAACTTTTTAAAAGTGCAGGCAGTCAAATAAGTACAATATGTAAAAAAACAAGCTTTTAAATCACAATAAGTGCTGGAAAATCAGCATTTAAGTGGAAAACAGTTAAGTACAGCAATAAAATACAGAAAACTGATACTCAATCACTCCAAAGTTTCTCTTTTAAGCTAGATGGCTTGTATCAGTTTAAGGCTTTCTAGTGCTTTCCAGTAGGTTAGTGACAGGAAAGATGGGAAACAAGCTCAGATGTGGTCTTTTAAAGCAGAAAGATGAAAGAGATGGGCAACTTCCCGAATGATAAATAAACTGCAATTCCTGGGCCAAGAACCACTCCTCCTGCAGTAGACAGGCTACCTAGTACTTACCACTTCCACTGATAAGCTAGAAGGCTGCACTCCAACACAAAGACTTGGGGGACTCAGAAGCTTACAAACAGTCCTGGATACAGCAAATCTGTACCTGGACTAAACTAGTTATGGGAAAGGTGGGGATCAAGCGCAAATAAGGGCTTTAAAACCAGAAAGTTGAGAGAGATGGAAAAAAAACTGCTCAAACAGCCAATAAACTACAATTTCTGGTCCAGAACCACTCCTTTTGTGGTAGATAGGCTACCTAGTGCTTACCACTCCCACTGATAAGCTAGAAGGCTTCCCTCCAACACAGAAAGGCTTGCAGGGCTCAGAAGCTTACCAACAGTCCTGGATACAGCAACTCTGTATCTGGATTAGGCTAGTAACAGGAAAGGTGGGAAACAAGTGCAAGTGCGGCTTTTAAACCAGAAAGTTGAAAGAGATGGGAAAAAACTGCCCAAACGGCCAGTAGCTACAATTTCTGGATCAGGAACCACTCCTCTTGTAGGCTACCTAATGCTTACCACTCCCACTGATAAGCTAGAAGGCTTCCCTCCAACACAGAAAGGCTTGGGGGGCTCAGAAGCTTACAAAGAGTCCTGGATACAGCAAATCTGTACCTGGACTACACTAGTTACAGGAAAGGTGGGGAACAAGCGCAAACGCAGGCTTTTAAGCCAGCAAGTTGAAAGAGATGGAAAACTGCCTAAATGGCCAATAAACTACAATTTATGGGCCAAAACCCACTCTTCCCATGGTAGATAGGCTACCTGATGCTTACCACTCCCACTGATAAGCTAGAAGGCTTCCCTCCAACACAGAAAGGCTTGAGGGGGGGGGGTGCTCAGAAGCTTACAAAGAGTCCTGGATACAGCAAATCTGTACCTGGACTAGTCTAGTAACAGGAAAGGCAGGAAACAAGCACAAACACAGGCTTTGGAATCAGAAGGTTGAAAGAGATGGAAGAGCTTCCCAAATGGCCAATAAACTATAATTTCTGGGCCAGAAACCTCTCCTCCTGAGGTAACTAGGCTACCTAGTGCTTACCACTCCCACTGATAAGCTAGAAGGCTTCCCTCCAAAACAGAAAAGCTTGGGGGGCTCAGGAGCTTACAAATAGTCCTGGATAGAGCACATTTGTATCTGGACTAGATAAATTACAGGAAAGGAAGGAAACAAGCTAGGAGTTTTTTTTTTTTTTTACAGAAAAGCAGCTAAAACAGCAGTAAATACAATTCAAATGCAGTGCAGGCTAGCACACGTGTATCAATATTACGGCAAATACAGTTTAATTAAATGCAATTAAATTAACAAATGACTAATAAACAAGTGCAGAAGGCATTAAATTAGAAGGTTACTAACAAGCAGTAATAAGTGCAGACCAAGAACTGAACAGATAGCACACAGAACAGTAACTAAGACAGTTGCAGTAAGAGCAGCTTTATATATATATATATATATATATATATATATATATATATATATATATAGATATAGATATATATATATAGATATAAGAAGAGGAAGAAGATATATATATATATATATATATATATATATATATATATATATATATATATATATATATATATATATATATATATATATATATATATATATATATATATATATATATATATATATATATATATATATATATATATATATATATACATACATATATATATATATATATATATATATATATATATATATATATATATTTTTTTTTTGAAGGAGGGAACACAGCAGAATTAAGAGGCTACAGGGGTTGTCCTTCTCAAATGCTCTCTTTGTACACAGTAGGAGTGCCTGAAATCATAATATGATCTCACTGCACTCAGTTGAGTGAGCAAATGAGAAAGGCCCAGAAGGAGTATGTCAGAAAAATATGTATCTAGACATACAAACTGTTAAAAGAATATGTATTTAAATATATATATATTATTAAAAAAGTATGTATTTAAACATTTATAAACTGTTAAAAAAATGTGTGCTTTAGACATAAATAAATGTGCTTAAATCTATATAAAGAGCAAAGGTTAAAAAATAGTAGAATATGTAATGCATTTAATTTTGTTTTATTAAAATAATAGTAAAAATAAACTTGAATATTATTGTTTAAAACTCAGCTGCAGTGTAAATAAGGCTTGACCCTAAAAGCTGCCAGCTCGGCTGGAACATGTCTTTTAGTAAATAATTATTTGCAAAGTTAAAAAATAATAAATCTGTCTGCATGTGTATCTTTTTCCTGCTTACACCAAGGAAAATAGCCTTGTAAACACTACCGGTGATAAAAACCCAGCTAAAAAACAAAAAGACAAAAAGCTATATTAAAAAAGACATTTATTTATTGTATTTGAACTAATCTAAGGGCCTTAGATTAGTTACATCTTCATAAAGACATTGTGACTGACCAGGTGCTTTGCAAGGCTGCAATATTTTCATCAAAAAAAACTTTTAAAAATTGTAATATCAGCATTTTTCTTATAAATGGTCATAATGTAAAGGGCCTGTCACTGACCACGTCAGTGAGGTGGGCAAAGAGCTAATTGTAAACATTATAAAATAAAGGGTAATTCTCTAATAAAATCAGTCAAAATTCTGTACATGCTTGTGTATGGTTTTTTGCCTCCTAATAATCATTAGAGCATATATGCATAATTGTTAAATATCTAAGCACCCTGCATTACTGTCTGTCATTATTAAAATACCTAATAATTTTTACAGTCTGATTTAACAATTTATTTAACATTTTGGTCCTTTAGCCGGAATTCCCTTGGTAAGCTACAGGTCAGAGTGCATGTAATAAATCTACACAGGAGGAGTTGACAAAATGGTTCTTCTTAAAGCGAAAAGACCTCCGACTGAATTGTTGTGTGTAAAGAGGCTGTCCACTTTCTGATCTGTGGCTGAAAAGGGGAAGACTGGGCCCCAAAAAGACAAAACAGCAGTAAGCGGGAGGCTCAGGTAAAAAAAATTTCCCTCTTTGTCTTTGTTTTAGATCAGGGACCAGGTTACACTGTGCTATTGCTAAGGTTTGTGATAGCAGGGAGAGAGATAGTCAAAGTATTGTATCTTGAGTCATAGATCAGGGAATAACAAAGCAAAGTAAACAGTCATTCTAGACACTACTGTGGATATGGGGAAATAAGATACCACGTGGTACAAGAGAAGGGTTACGTAACAGTCTTTTTAAGACATGGGAGATCAGTGCACTGAAAAATCATGAGATCCGCCCCTAACGGATAATGTAAAGTATATGCAATTGCAGCAAGCAGATAATGTGAGATATTGTACAAAATGTGTTAACAACTATAAATTTGATAGTAAACTAGATAAACATTCACTAGTTAAACTCCTTAAACAAGCTTTAATCTGATGCAGGACGTCAGGCAAAAAAAGCAAAAAGCAGCACCAACTAGGCATACCTCAAGCACATAGGTGGATTAAAAAAGCAAATTGTAAAAAAAACAAAAGCTTAAAAAATTCTGAAACATTTTTAGACAACAGAGTAAAAGGTCTGACAGACAGAATCTCTAAAAAATAAAAACTTAGAGCAGACTGGACTTGCATTAATTAATGCATACAATGGAAAAATGAGACAATAGATGGATATTATGCTAGATTATTAAAATGCTTTAAACAACAATTAAAAAAAAAAAAAAAAAAATGCATTTTTAAAAGGTTGCATTGCCCCTATCAGTAGCTTTATTACAAAGCATATGATAGATCACTAAACAAGCAGGCTGCAAGCCTTACTTGAGTATGCTGGACATACTAAAAAAAAAAAGCACAAGTCTTCACTGCTGAAGACGGAGCTAAAGTATTTGTATTACAGTCAGATAAAAAGGGCATCTAGCTAGGGACTGTAAACAAAATAAAAAAGCAATAACAAAAGATAAAGGAGATGAGGACTGACTATATGATAGTAATAATAACCAAAAATCATCAGAAAAGGTTAATAAACAAAAAAAAAAAACGTAAATGTAGTAGAGGGAATAAAAAAAGTACAAACAAATGTAAAGGATAAAAATAAAAATAAAATTTTAGATTTAGTATTGTTGAGCCTGGAGCTCTACCTAGCAAATACAAAGCCAAAAGTAACACTTCTGGTGGAGAAAAAAAAAGTCAAATTCCTGTATGACTCAGGAGCGTCACGGACTTTAATACACCCCTCCAAGTTACCAAAACATTCTGAATCACCTGATTATATATTAGTAATAGCAGCAAATGGACAGCTATACAGGGAACCACTCTCCCATAATATAGCAATAACTGACCCTGTTTCAGGTATGACTCAAAAAAGTAAAATTGTAGTTTCTGCAAAATATCCAGTAAACTTCCTAAAAAGAGACCTTGTGCAAATATTTGGCATAGCAACAGTTCCTACCATGCAGGGTATGGAGGCACAAAAACAAATGAATGCTTTTTTGTGGTGTGATCAGAGGGTAAAGCCTATTATTGGTACAACCAGGACCTAGTTATGACTGGTCCAGGGGCAGTAACCAAAGAACTGATGAACGTAGCCATCAGTAAGGTACCCTCCCTTGACACTGATCAGCAGCATTTGTTACATTGTACTCTATACTACTGTAGCACACCAGGACCTAATAAAAAATATAAGCAAAAATTGTTCAAAAAAAAAAAAAAAAATCCTGCTGACAGATTAATATTACAAACTTTATGTTGAGATACTGAGGAAAACAGTGTAGTAAGCTGTTCATTACCTCAAAAATTCATAAAATTGTATAAGTCCAATAGACTGCCACATGTCAGCTTGACAAAAAACAAAAGTGTTAAATGGGCAAACTTAAAAAAAAAGGTAACAAAATAAAAAAACAGACTGATTTAAAAATGTCAGGACAAAAAATACGAAAACAAAAACTAAATTGGTTGACACAGACACATACAGCTGTACACTTGCAATCTAGTGAGAACAGCTAATTAGCATTTTTATTAAAAGAAAAAGAAGAGGCCTTGTGTAAAATTCCAACAACTCTGTGGTCAACAGGCAAGTTAGATGTAGGGCTTATTCAAACAGCAGGACCAGTTACAATTACCCCAAAGTCAGCTTTTAGACCACAAAAAAAACAATACCTTTTAAAAAAGGATGCAAAAGTAAAACTTAAGCCTATAATTCAGCAAGTATCAGCAATAACTAAACCAGGCCCAAACCCACTGACGGACTTTTTCCAAAATCTGTTTGGGGGGTGGAGTTCCATCCTATTAAACATTTTAATTGCTATTTGTGTAGATATACTCCTAATAGGAGCATGTGTTTACTGTAAAATTCCCTGCATAAAAAAAATAATCAAAAAATTTGTTAATATATCTGTTACTAAAACTTTTTACCAAAGTGTTAAAATTAAAAAATTAATTTCAAATAATGCTTTTTCTAAAATATAAAACAAATAACTAGCTTAGCTAAAAGTCCTTAAAAAAAAAAAGCTAAAAAATAAAATAATATTGTTTATGTTTCTAAATAAAATAAAATGCATTAACAGGAGGGAGAATGTCAGAAAAATATGTATCTAGACATACAAACTGTTAAAAGAATATGTATTCAAATATATATATATTATTAAAAAAGTATGTATTCAAACATCTATAAACTGTTAAAAAAATGTGTGCTTTAGACATAAATAAATGTGCTCAAATCTATATAAAGAGCAAAGGTTAAAAAATAGTAGAATATGTAATGCATTTAATTCTGTTTTACTAAAATAATAGTAAAAATAAACTTGCATATTATTGTTTAAAACTCAGCTGCAGTGTAAATAAGGCTTGACCCTAAAAGCTGCCAGCTCGGCTGGAACATGTCTTTCAGTAAATAATTATTTGCAAAGTTAAAAAATAATAAATCTGTCTGCATGTGTATCTTTTTCCTGCTTACACCAAGGAAAATAGCCTTGTAAACACTACCGGTGATAAAAACCCAGCTAAAAAACAAAAAGACAAAAAGCTATATTAAAAAAGACATTCATCCATTGTATTCGAACTAATCTAAGGGCCTTAGATTAGTTACATCTTCATAAAGACATTGTGACTGACCAGGTGCTTTGCAAGGCTGCAATATTCTCATAAAAAAAAAACTTTTAAAAATTGTAATATCAGTATTTTTCTTATAAATGGTCATAATGTAAAGGGCCTGTCACTGACCACGTCAGTGAGGTGGGCAAAAAGCTAATTGTAAACATTATAAAATAAAGGGTAATTCTCTAATAAAATCAGTCAAAATTCTGTACATGCTTGTGTATGGTTTTTTGCCTCCTAATAATCATTAAAGCATATATGCATAATTGTTAAATATCTAAGCACCCTACATTACTGTCTGTCATTATTAAAATACCTAATAATTTTTACAGTCTGATTTAACAATTTATTTAACAGAGTATCCAAATACAAACTTACAAGAGGGGCGGGCAGTTTCAAAGCCACCAAGATTAACACCAAAACAAGAACAGGAAGGGTGGGTGGGAGAACACAGTGGAGACAAGAGACAGAAACAATACAGCACCGCTATAATTAACAGGCAAGTGTATAAATACAGCACCGTGCAATTTAAGTTGCAAAAAGTGTACTTATCAGTTTGGAATAGATTCCAACTTTGCAGCTCACAGCAAATCTATCAGCTTTCCAGCAGTACACAGAAATGCAGTCTGCATTGGAATTACAATGAAATACACCTCAGGCAATGACTAACAGCTAGGATGTGTGCTGGCTCAACAACCCCCTCCCTGAAACTAGCTTGAGCTATCCTGAGGAAAAAACACAGTGGAGGAAACAAGAGACAGAAACAATACAGCACCACTATAAATAATAGGCAACTGTATAAATACAGCACAGTGCAAATTAAGTTGCAAAAAGTGTGGTACTGCATACACTAGAGAATATGGCAGGAAGAGTCTCATATTGTTTGTATGTCAATAAAATTGTAATAGCCTGATAAAACAGGTCTAACTGCTGGACTGCATGTGTATATTCTGGCATCATATGGTAATGCAGATTTGCAATCATGTAATAGTACTGTTGTAGTAAGCACTCTGTTACCCGCACCGTGCACCATAAATTGAATGTATAGGGATGCCTGTATATGACAGGTGTAATCCCCAGAGGCCATTTAGTACAACTGAGAGACACATAGACAGTAAACAGGGAAAATGCAGACAACAAAAACTGAATAGCACATGCAACTGACATGTGAACTGTTGTTTTTTTAGCACACACAGCCACGGTTCGAATTCTGCCAGTGGTAGTAGTCTGCATACAGAATCATATCCCACAACTGTACAGATATATCTAGAATGTCCAGTAAAGTGGCCTATATCTGTTGCCTATTTACCTGTCCCCCTGGGAAATCAGTGGGATGATCCCAGATGTATAGGCAGCAAATAGGAAATACAACTGATTGACACACATCTATGAGAACAAAGCTGCACACTAGCAACTCCCCAATACCTTATGTGAGTAAGAAGCCACGTATGTCCCATTTACACCCCAACTTGTCAAGCTGTGGTCAGAGTGTGTACAGTAACAGAGTGAGATGTATGTGCATAATAATAATATGGAATATGGTACTGTGTGTGTGGGAACATTTGAGTAGTGCTAATAAACATTCCCCCCACAGGTTTGTCACATACCAACATTGTGCCCAGAAATACAAGAATGATACCCAGTACCGGTACTGTTCGCAGTGGTATTGTATGGCATTGCAACTGATGCAGTTGCTCTGAATAATCAGGTATTACACATCACTGTTGCCCACACTGTCCTAAAACATATAACTGTCTAGGAAATCTGTATAAAAGTGTTGTAATACAAAGTCAGAATGCAAAAGCACAGGGGATTATTAAGACAGAAAGCAGATAGGAGATATACAGCAATATCTATATAGCAGACACAACTGTGATGGACAGTGTTTAAGTTGTAGCAGACATAGCCATGGTCTGAATCCTGGGAGTGGAATTAGGCTGCATACAGAATCATACCCCACAAGTGTACGGATGAGGCCAGAATGTCCAGTATATGGGCCCATATCTGCTGCCTGTCCCCCTGTCCCCCTGGTAAGTCTGTGGGATGATCCCAGATGTTTAGCCAGCAAACAGGGAATACAAGTGATTGTCGAACATTTATGAGAACACACCTGTCACTGTAGCAACCCCCAAAACTGTTAGGAGAGTAATATTGCAAGTATGTCCTATCTACTCTCCCATGTTGTCAAGCTGTGACCAGAGTGTGTACAGTAACAGGGTGAGATGTATGTGCATAATACTAATGTGTAATCCGGAACATTGTGTGGGAACAGTCAGGTAGTGCTAACAAACATTGCTCCCACAGGTACGTCGGACACGAACACTGTACTGAGAAATACAGACCATTATAACATGTACTAGTACTGTTCACTCTGGTATTGTAGGGGATTGTGAGTATTGCAGTTTCTCTGAATAATAAAGTATCACTGGTCTCTGTCACCCACACTGTGCTTCATAATGTAACTGTATAGGAAAGCATGTATATGTGTGTATCAGGTCACTAAAGGAGGTAGAGGGCAATATTCTAGATATGCCCTGGCACACCAGCATGTGGTCAACACATGGCCAGAGTCAGTGCAGAAAGAGTTGGATAGCTATGTGTACAACATAAATCCGGAATCTGGGAGTATGTGTAGAAACAGTAGTTAATGTTAACAAACATTCCCCCCATAGGTATACCAGGTAAGAGGTGTATACTGCAGGTAAAACCGGTTCATGTGTAACAATGACGACAGCCATATCACTGTCCAAACTAAGGCTATAGGGTAGTGTAGTAAGACTTGTAAGGTACAGATAACAGACAGCACTGACTAAGAAAGTAATGTGGACTACAGGAATATACTAGTTCTTAATTGACATCTTTCTACCCCCCCACCATATCTCCAACAATAAGCAACATACCCACCCCAGCTGGTATGTAATGACACATATGTTCTGATAATGCCAAATTGTTTGATAAATATTTTAATGGTTCCCATGCATGTGCTATATTGAATTATTCCAACATTGGTGGCATGGTGCCATCAATGTACCTGCATGCTGTTCTTATTACCACTGTGGTCCCATATATGCATGTGTTCTGTTTGCTAGGCAACTGTTCCGCATCTGGTGTCTGGGTTAATGGGAATATCTATGCATGCTGTGATACCTAACCCTGGAATGTGTTGACTATAACTAACCCACATATGATGATGAAATCTAAACACTATAGCATGCTTGGGAAGGCCAGTCCCAGCGGACCCACCTGTCCCATCTCAGCTGGCCGTGGCACTGGGTACCAGCATATCTGCGGGCCAACCTTGGACCTCCCTGTCCATTAGTCCTGCACCACCTTTGGGTGGAAGCACCTCAGGGGATGGGGCTCACCCCCGGGAGTAGGTGTGGACAGGCACATGTCACCTGTCGCCAGGTCGGGGTAGTGGTGCATAGAGAGCTCAACCAGCAGTTTGGTGATCTTGTACACCAGCTTGAAGGCTGCATGTCATGATTAGAGAGTCAGCCTGGCTCTGCGACTCAGACCCCAGCACAGCCACCTTCGGGGCTGTGAAGGTGCAGTGGTGACTGCCCATGGGTGGGGACCTCAGTCCCTCTGTTTCCACTAGATGGCTTGTGGGCTTTTGATTTCCCAGCATCCCTCCCCATCAAGGTGTTTAACCCCCACATTTTCATATACCACCCCTGTATGCATCTTGTTAGTCTTGTCTGTTAACCTAGCCAACCTACCTCCACAAATATACCTACTACCCCTTCACAGCATGCCACTCTCACTTGGAAAAAAAAAAGGCAATCTGTTTCCACAAAATAATCTCGCCCCATACATAGCTGTCCATTTCACACACATGCCCACTGGACACATGTAATCTAGTCTAATTGGCATCACAATGTATTATTGTTGTCCTCACCCCCTCCCAGGTATTTGAGTGTCCAAATCTACCTCCAAATTCAGTGTATATGCACAGCTGTTGCTGTAGAAGAAATGGGCTGCAATGGACCTTCCGTACACCCTTCCTGCACATCCCTGGCTATTTTCCCTACTGTCTTTTCCTCTCTATGCACCTTTTTTCACCACTTTCCTATCAACCCCTTTTCTTTTCTTTTAAAGAAATTAGCACGGGGTTAAGCAGGAGTAAGCACTTTTAAGCAGCAGTAAGCGGATTTAAGTCTGTTTGCGCGGGGATAAGCAATGCCTACACAGGTTAAGCAATTCAGAAGCTGAGTATAAGAAACTTTAACCAGAAGTTAGCAGTGCGTACCTCCATGCAAACCTGCTTACAACTGCTTTAAAGTGCCTTAATCACTCTGTATGCAACAGCCCATGTTCTGCCAAGCAACAAAATAAACAGCCTTTGCAAGGCTTGAACCCAGGACCTTGCACACGATAGCCAAAGCGATTTACCACTAAGCCATGTCAGATACAGATAACCCTGATGGTTTCAAAAACATATCGTCCAGCTCAGACATTCAACAATGCAGAGAATGTATTCCAACATTTAGATGTATGTGTTTGTGTAAATATATTATATCTAAACAGATACAATGTATGTATATATATATATATATATATATATATATATATATATATATATATATATATATATAAAAATATAAATATATATGAACATATATACATGCAAATGCCTACATCTATAGATATGTATGTCTACATCTATATGACTAAATATATACGGCAGGTTATATATATATATATGTCAGCAGATATATATATATCTGTATATATATATATATATATATATATATATATATATATATATATACATATATATATATATATATATATATATATATATATATATATATATATATATATATATATATATATATATACACGGACATACATCTGTAAAAAAAATGGGGAAATAACAAAAACATATATGTCCACATGCAATGTTAATGGGGTTGAGTGGGTCCAAACAATGTACGTCTTGTATGAATAGGTATACCCCTCACAGCCAAACACGTCACCCCTGCAGTACATGACCAAGTGTTGCAGATCCCATAACCAGGACCAGACACAACATGGGAATCCCTAGGATACATATACACAGACACTTATATGCAGACACAGATATACATATATATATATATATATATATATATATATATATATATATATATATATATACACACACACACACACACACACACACACACACACACACACACACATATATATATATACATATATATATATATATATATATATATATATATATATATATATATGTATACATATATGTAGCTAGACATACACATGCAGAGATATGTACATTAACTTACATATGTAGCATGTGCACACAATATGGAACAGCCACTATTCCTACAGTTACCACCTTACCAACTGGAGGCTGTATGAGCCACCCTTACAAATGATATTAATTGCCTGGAACATATACCCACAGAGATATCAAAGGCTATAACACCACACACAGCTGTGCATAAATGGGAAAGCTTTATTTGTGTACTATTACAGTTGTATATGCCATGTCCTGTAGCTGTTTAGACACAGACATCCATATAAACTGAGTAATGCAACAGTGAGACAGTTATACTAATGCAGTAGTCTGGAAATGTTAACAAATGTTGCTGTCCAGGCCAAGGCCATCAAGTAGTACAATAGTAAATACAGACTGGGCCACAGGATACCAAACAATCAATGGTAAGTAATGCAGGTGTATAGTTCAGCAGCCTCTATCTATACTCTATAGACAATCCCTGGGGTAAAGACCTCAGTTGACACACTGGGATGTATCTGTTACATAACAAGGCACAAATGACACCATCACAAGCACACTGACAAATAGAGCAGTCTGTATGGCATAGCAGGCTCTACAGGCATGCATGGCACAGAGTAACATACATCTCTGTGTAAGTACATCATCACAACCAATGTGAACACAACCACAACTACATATGGCATGCTAGCGTATTATTACAGTATATGGATTATCTGTTCAACACCAACCTCATATGTGCCACCCACACACCAGCCCTACATATACTGGGCCACTACACAATGTGGCCCTCTGCCTGTCTGTGGTATGGGACATGTGCGTGTAAGGCCCTACAAACATGTAAGCCAAAAGGATAACATACAGTGGAGTAGCATGTAACATCAGACATAACAGGACCAAGAACAATAACATCTACTACAGTCTGTACACAGGCCAAGGTACATATTAACAATACACACACAGCCAACAATCACCATAAGTACACAGACCACAGTACTGTACACAAAACCACAGAATTTCCAGGTTATATCATCAAATATAACCCCTACTATACATTACATGTGTAGCAGTCTGATATCTCACTGGCTTGTTACCAGATATGATGTCACTAATTATAGTGTACAGTACATATGCAGCCCTTACTGCATGACATATGTACTAAGGTTGCCAGGGTTGTGGCTGGAGGCAAATACTCAGGGCCAATATTGACATGTTGTGATGGTAACCTTATACATTTACTGTTGTAACAGGGTTTGTTGCAATTTATGTCCTATGAGGGATATGAAGTCAGTAACTCTCATGGCTGTCACTGTCTACAGACTGCAATCCTCACACTACCTTCTGCAGTTCACAGATAGGTGCTCAGTGGGTAACACCTGAAAGAAAAGGCACCACACACTGGCCAGTCTGCAGATGGCCCTACAGATGGGTGTTCCCTCATTAACATAGCACTGACTTGGCAGGTATGTCAACATGTAGGACAGCCATATCCACACACGACCTGTTAAACCAGCATTACTCCAAATGCAGTATAGCAACACTTACAGTCTGTAGTCAGGTCAGGCACATCCCCCTCCTGTGTGTTGGCCTGTTTCCACAGTGTATGTTGTTAGAGGTACACCCCAAACCATCTGAGATGCTGTTTGCCAAACAACAGATTGAGTTCCTGCTCACAGAGAATGAAAGGCCCAACAGCAACATGATGTTCCTAGCTATTGGTATGGGTTTCCATGCAACTGGCTAGGGGAATGTTACCACAGCTGTTTCACATGCAGTCAGCTAAAGGAGAGCTGCAATTCATGCAGAGACCATCAGCTGATCCTGAGCATCACTTAAATTACACATGCTGCTGCCTAAGCAAAGCATGTGTAAGTCTCCACATCCACCAAAGAGGGAGTAAGAGAGGCAGACAGAGGCACAGAAAAGCCAGGGAGGGGTGGGAGAATAAAACTTATGCATGTTTGTGTCACACGCCTACCAGTACAGAGTATCACACCCCCGACGACTATGCAGTGCTATCACATGTCCATGCAGTTATTGGATGCGGCACATAGGTTACATTTTGGGGAGCCCACAGAATGTATATGTGATGGTGAGTGACATCTGCAACAGGGATATGGTAGCTATGTGATAGGTGTAGTACCCCTGCCTGCCTGTATGAACAGGTGTCAGAGTCAACACAGCCACACTCTCACAGGGACGCACACACATTGACACATTTGGCAGGGTCAGGAATACAACTCATCACTAGTGGGATTGCCACAACACAGGACTGTGCAGGTATCACATGCACCACATGGGCCATGCGGAGGTTATATGTGCAAAGGGTATGTGGAGTTGTCTGACATCAGAGAGCATGCTTCAATATGCCAATGGGGGTTGTAGTAAGTGTGAATGTGGTCATAAGCGTCATACACCACACACACAGACATGGGTGCCAGTACTGACATGCATGTGTGCATGTCAGTACTGACATGCATGTGTGCACTGCTTCACAGGTGTGTTGTGGTTGACAGTGCCAGATGGCTATACAAAGCTAGGTGATGGGTATACCTTGGCATCAGGCCACATGACAATGGTCTGCATTGTGGATCAGGGCTGTAGTGTCTGGAGTTGCCCACACAGGTGGGTATTGTATTCACCATCCAGTCACTTGGGTGACTATTACGTGTGGCCAATGCTGCGCATTGCTTGCCATGTATGTGTTCCTTAGTCCATGATATGGACAATGTCTGGGATGTGCACACCTCCCACATGCATGTACAGTGATATGTGGAACTGTACCTGGGGTGTCTGGCCTATGTTGTGTACACTCATCATTATTATCAGATGTGCCAGTCCTGGCCTCATGTGGCAGTAACTGTTCATGGACAGCAGGTTGGCCCTGCACCTACATTGATAGCACAATACCAGTATTCCCTGGTGTCAGTGGCATCTGTCTGCACAGGGCTTGTATTTCAGGCATGTTATGTCCTTTATGGGTCACATTTGATGGCACCACAGGTGTTGCAGGTGTCCAGTGGGGAACATGGGGGAGGTGCACTGTTGGCATGTACATGCCTATTGGACTAATGGACAGGGTGCCATGACCTCTGTAGTCAACTGCAATAACACCATGGTTACTATTAGTGGGCAATATGCTGGGTACTACCAACATAGTGGCTGTTGCCTAGGCAAGTGTGTGTGTGTATGAGACATGGGTTGAGAGTGTACCCTGGATAATATGAGAGTTGCTAACATTGTTCAGCTGGCATTGATGTCACATTTAGGGGTATGGATTTGCGCCCCAGCCACTTGGCTATTTCACATCTGTTATCCCTGTATGGTGGACATTGTGATATATATACTTGGCTCACCATATAAGAAGTTTGCAAAGCCCGCTCCACATTGAGTCCAGTTGTTACACACTCTCACCTACTGCCACACAGGATAAGAATGACAGACACAGACACACACACACACACACACACACACACACACACACACACACACACACACACACACACACACACACACACACACACACGTCATGTCTGGGATTAGAACTCCTACCTAACTAGTATATTACACTATAGCACTACACCATTATAGGATGTGCCACAGAGATTACTGGAGTTCTCCTTCCCCAAAGTGTGTTTCACATTGAATGACATCAGCAGGATTGCCAAAGTAGGGCATTTGAATTGTAGTGAGTGTGACTAGCCTAAATGCATTGCTCCCTACACAAACATAGAAACACACACAAAACATCCACCAGTGCCATGTGTGGGGATAGAACCCCTATTAGAATTTTATATCACACTACAGCATGATGCTGTTATAGGAAACACCACAGAGATTAGTGGAGTGCCCCTTCCCCAAAGGTGTATTTCACAGTGAATTGCATCAGCAGGATTGCCAAAGTAGGACATTTGAATTGCAGTGAGTGTGACTAGCCTAAAATGCATTGCTCTTTACACACACACACACACACACACACACACACACACACACACACACACACACACACACACACACAAACACACACACAATTGCCAGGTCTGGGATTAGAACTCCTACCTAACTATTCTATCACACTACAGCAGTATACAGTTATAGGATGCACTACGGAGATTACTGGGCTACAACCTTCCCTGAGGTGTATTTCTAGGTGATGATATCAGCAGCCTTGCCAAAGTAAAGCATTTGAAATGTAGGGAGTGTGACTACCCTAAAAGCATTGCTCTCTACACAGAGTCAGACAGATACACACACAAACACACACACACTTGCTAAGTCTGGGATTGGAACTCCTACCTAATTTATCACACTACAGCAGTATGCAGTTATGGCACGGGCTATGGAGATTACTGGTCTACTACCTTGCCAGAGATGTGTTTCTAGGTGGATGACATCAGCAGCCTTACCAAAGTAGAGCATTTGAGTTGTAGGTAGTGCGACTACCCTAAAAAGCATTGCTATCTACACAGACAGAGATACACACACACACACACACACACACACACACACACACACACACACACACACACACACACACACACACACACACACACACACACACACACACACAGTTGCCATGTCTGGGATTGGAACTCCTACCTAACTAGTTTATCACACTACAGCAGTACGCAGTTATGGGATGTGCCATGGAGATTACTGGGCTAGAACTCTCCCAAAGGTGTATTTCACAGTGGATGATCTCAGCAGGCTTGTCATAGTAGGGTTATGGGGAGGGCAGTGTATGTGCATGGGCCATAACCCATTCATCTAGAGGTTGACACACCACATGCTGACACACACAGGGTCATATTTCACAGGTACGCGTATACAGCTGCTAGATGACTACTTCCTTGTACAGTCATGTTGCATAGCTAGCACGTGCACCGCATAGTCTGCAATGCTGACAGATACTGGTGGCTAGTATCTACAGTGAGTGACATCTGAACCTCATATGGTTGTGGCCCTTTGGCTGTGTGCTGGGTGGGACAGGCCTGGATGGTTCCTTGTCACAGTCACCCTCTTCCACACATCTATGTATGTCTATCTTTGGCTTATTATAGTGTGTTGTCCTTAGATATATGTCTGTATTCCTATCCACTGTGTGTGCAAGGCATGAGTGGTGCATACTGATGAGTGTCTGCACTAACAACTGTGACTGCCAAATATGTCTGGTCCACTGGTGTTTGCAGACATGGCCTTCATGTGCTTAAGTGTGTGAGCATGCCCAGTATGTCCATCTGTATTGAATGTGTGGATCAAGTCCAGATAGTCTGTACTGCAGTGCTAACCTATGTGTTGTACACCTACAGGTAGCATACTGTTTCTGCAGCGTATCCGTCTATCATTTGGCATTGACTGTTACTACATTTCTACATAGGATGGGGGGGCACACATGGTTATTTCTACATTTTTACACAGGATTGGGGGAGCACACCTGACTGTTACTACATTTCTACACAGGATTTGGGGCGGCACACCTGACTGTTACTACATTTCTACATTGTATGGGGGGCACACCTGACTATTTTTACATTTCTACACAGGATTGGGGGGGGCCCACCTGACTGTTACTACGTGTCTACATAGGATAGGAGGGCACACCTGGCACTTATACACATTTGCAATGACTGTACTGGTATGTCAGGTACTCCATTTCTTTCTGTAGTCTTACCTATCATGATGACTAGAGGCATACCAGTGTACTACAGATCTTAGCTTTTATTTACCTACATATTGGTTTCTGACTTCCTACCCTTCAGAATTGATGCCCCACTGCCTGACCTGCTGTAGTCTGTCTGTGTAGGCCTGGGTGGGGAGGTTACCCATAGGCTTCATTCAGAGGCCATAGCACAGCGTTTGTTTGTGTTTGTCTACACCTGTCCTGCTGGCTGCAACCATTGTTGGGTATGTGAACCCCCTCTGACTGGCATGTTTGAGTCACATACCTTCTGGGTGTCCCAGTATCGAGGGTGGTGCTGCATGGCTGCCTATGTACATAGTACACTCCCTACACATGGTTGAGCACAGGTAGTGTAATATTTGGCATCACTTTTACTGTATGTGAGAGTCAGAGATAGGTGTTATTCCCTGGGTCTCACCTGTGTCAGTGTATGTGCTATGCATTGCCAAGACCAGGGTGTACTGGGCATGCCTCCTTCTGCCTACTGGGGTAGGCTCAGTTTGTTCCTCCTCCGAGTCACTCTGTGCCTCTGCTGGCCTTGGCAATGGTGGGAGGCTGTGTGGCCCTGCCCTGTGCTGTTCCTGCTGCAGCTGTTTCCACAGGATCATATTGTGTAGCATAGCACATACAAGGACAATTTGGGTACATGTAGCTGGTGAGTACTGCAAGGCTTTACCGGGTGTGTCCCGGCACTGGAACCATGACTTGGGCATCCCAAACATATGCTCTAAACAACCATACAAGAGAGGTAGATGGAACTGATTTTTCTCCCATTTGTAATATTTCAAATGTTGTTAACCTATCGGGTTGTTCTCTTACGGATGTACAATATTCTGTACTGAACCTTGGATTAAAATTTGTTCTGACGGTTGTACCTAGGCTATACACATTAAAGCAAAAAATATTTAAATTTGTAAGGAAGTTACATCTTAATTTTTTTTATGGAACAAATGGATAAACAATATGATTATAATAATTTTTATATGGATAGTGAAGATGATAGTTTCCATTCTTGTGTTTCTGATGATTTTAATACTGATATTATGGCAAATGTATACAGTTTATTTGATACCAGTGCAGTGTTAAAAGTAAATTTATTACCCCTTATGTAAATAATACTGTTCGTTATTTTTCAGAAATGATTAATTTTTCTGTTCAAGAGCTTTTTGAAGAATATAAGACTATGTCTCATCCCCAGTATAACATGCCCATGAATGAATGGCTTGCTCTTAAAAATCTTACTGCTAGGCATGTTTTGATTGTAAAGCCTTCTGATAAGGGCAGTAAGATTGTAGTGCTTCATTATTCACAATATCGTAATATGTCTTTGCAACACTTGAATGATAACACAGCATATGAAGTTTGTGATGTTAGTATGTATGTAAAAGTAATGGAAATCTTTACTGTTTTAATAGAGAAGGGATGTCGCTTGGCTTATTTCACTAAAAAGGACATTGACAATAAATTCAATACTGATGGATGTAATCTAGCCACTTTTTTCTGTCTTCCCAAACTGCACAAAGACAGTATTAATCCTCTGGGAAGGCCCATAGTGTCTGCCACTAATTATTTTTTACATAATGTGTGTGTCCTTATACATAATTCCTTAATTGTCCTGTGTGGAGAGGTTAGGTTCCTATATTAAGGATTCCTTTGATTTTTTGGAAAATATATGCATACAATGGAATTCCAACATGTTTTGGATTTCCATAGATGTATGCAGTTTATATACTAATATTAAACATAATGATGGTATAATGGCATTACAATATTTTTTGGATGATAGCCCTATGTCTCACTATATGGTAGATCTTGTTCCTTTCTGTTTGCTGCATAATTATTTTAGTTTTAATGATGCTGTTTATCATCAGCTGCAAGGTACAGCCATGGGGACACCATTTGCCCCCATGTATGCAAATATATTCATGGCCATATTTCAGATGAATTACATATATAAAAATGAGTTTGTAGAACAACATATTTCATTTTATTTTAGATAAATTAATGATTTGATCTTTATTTGTAATGAAGGGTAAGATAAAGTTCAAGAATTTTTATTTCAGTTGAATAATATTTACAATGTTAAATTTAATGGTTTACAGTGTGGTACAGAAATTAATTTTCTGGATGTACATTTAACTGGCATGAATGATGGTTCGATTAACACTATGGTTCATCGTAAATTTGATGACGGCAACCAGTATTTATATGGCACTAGTTGCCATCCTGAACATACGATTAAAGCTCTACCTTTTGGGGAAATGATTAGACTATCAAGGCTTTGTAACAATATACCTGATTTACAAAAACAAATACACCACACTTTGTCTATGTTTGTACATAGAGGCTATAGTGAAGATTTGATCAAGGAATCTGTAAATAAAATAATGGATACCGACCTCTCCAAATATAATAATGGGAATGTGTATGTTATGAATAAAAATAAACCCAGTAATGGTGAAAAAATGTTTTTTGTTACTAAGTATAACATTTTACGTGAACAAATTTGGGAAATAGTTAAACATTATTGGAAATTTTTATTGCGAGATGAATTGTTGAATAAAATTATTGGCAATGCACCCTATATTGCCTATAAAAGAGGGCAAAATTTGGGGATAAGTTAGTGAAAGCTCACTTTTTATTGCCCATAGTGAATGTCTCTGTTCCTTTAAGATACAAAGGCACTGCACCTTGTTTGTTTGTTTGTGTCTTTTGGCTTTTCTTGGTTAGGGGTCGCCACAGCGGAACTCCGGTCCATTAATGATTGGCAGTTGATTTTTACGTACCGGGTTGCCAGGCCTGATGCACAAGCTTCAACGAAGGTACGCCCATTCACGCATGTCTCCACGCAGAAGACGCTCAAGCTGAGAATCAAACCAGACGTCTTACTGTGAGGAGACAATACTACCGCAGCACCACTACCGCGGGTCTGCACTGCACCTTGTAATAATTGTAATATATGCTGTCATATAGTGTCTAATTTTTATAGAATTAATTAGAAAGTATTTATACCAAACACTAATTTTTGTTGTGACACGGAAGGTGTAGTGTATTGTTTGAGATGTCCCTGCAACCTATTCTATATTGGGGAAACCAAGAGAAACTTTAGAATTAGGTTGCAGGAACATATCAGAGACATTAAAAAACAGAAACATCATGCAGAAACATCATAGTGACAGTAGCTTGTTAAAAGCAACAATTTTAGAAAAATGTTTTTGTAAGAAAGGGGGATGAGAGATTAATTAAAAATGTATTATTATATAAGGAAACTGTTTATTTTAAAATTTGATACTTTTACACCAAGGGGGTTGAACAGAGAAATAAATTGAAAATGTTTGCTTTAAATTGCATTAATTAATTGATGCAATTGTTTTATTGACTGTTTCATTGATTAATTTGATGTTAAGGGGTATATTTATAGGGGAATGTTCTTATGCAAAATGTACTCTTTGAAGGCTGGATTGGCCGAGGTGCTAAGTGCAATAAAACTTTGGATCTGGTTCCTGTTGTCGTTTTTCCATATTTTGGTCTGCTGTGTTGGTTTTCATATACACTCTACTATAAGCCTGGTCTGTATGTGTGCCTCATTATGGAGTTCTTGTTTGGGTGTGTGTGTGTGCATTTCTGATGGGTATCATCAGCCATGGCTCCAGTGCGTATCCAGCATCCCCCACTAGGTGACTGTGAGGGATGTCCCCACTGGCAAATCTCTGGTACAGCTGCATCATATGCCAGATGTGGGAATCATGATAGCTTCCAGGGCAGCCACTACACACATTCATTATTATAACCTGGGCATCGCATATGACCTGGCAGTTGATGGAGGGGAAGCCCTTGGGGTTGATGTAGACCCTACCCCGTTCACCGGGTGGTGCTTTAATGTGTATGTGCGTGAAGTCTATAGCACCCACTACCTCAGGGTATTCTGCTATTTTGTGGAACAGTTGCATATTGCTGACCAATGCCTCACGGGTGTTGGGGAAATATACGTGCTCACCGACATGTGCTGACAAGGCATTCAGGAACTGGTGGAGTACCCTGGATGCTGATGCCTGTGAGATCCCCTTCATATCCCCAGTTGGCCTTTGGAAGGTACCTGTAGCTAGTATTCTTAGGCCTACACATACCTTGGTATCCACTGGGATGGGTTCCTCTCTGTTAGTTCTGTGTGTCAGGCATGGCTGGCACAGCTCAACAATTTGCTGTAGGAGGTCCCTGTCCACCCTATAGCGCTTTACTATCTCCAGCTCATGTAGCCTCTGGTAGGTTACCCTGGGTCTGTACACTCTTCTCAGTCTCCTCACTGTGGACTGGTCGACAGCATTCACATCCTCACCATCCTCAGCCTCTTCCACAAGTTGTTGTATGATAGCTATTGCAGCCCCTATCATTTTGCTGTTGTGAGTGTTAAAAGTTCCCCGCTTGTTTACACTGGTGGTGTAGAGTGTGGGATAAACCAGAGGGGAAGGTGTTTGCATAGCTTATAGTAGTGTTCTGGTCTGGGCTGGTCTGCTGCCTGTGTAATTGGCTGATTCTAATACATTTCACCTGCCAGCTATACTAGTTCTCCTAGATTACCTTCCTACTGCTGTTTTTCCTTCCCATTGCCTTCCTGTTTAAGCCCAGGGGCACACCACACAAACAGAGTGCTCAAATGTGCACAGAGCTACTATTTCCTGGTTTAACTTTTTTTAAAACCTTTAAAACCCAGTGTGCGGCAAGCACACCTGCTTAGGCAATGTGCAGAGTGTTAGGCAGAGTCAGACACACACCCTTGCTTAGTTGTGCTTAGCTAGGAGCAATTCTGAGCGACAGGGCTCCAGTCTGCTTACAGTATGCCTGACACCCCCCCCCATGATGTCAGCTAGCTCCTATGCTTGCACCAAGCTATGCCTACTCTTACACTGTTGAGACTTGACTAGCATGATGGGGAAAACTAGGATTCACTATCATTCCCCTCATTTCCATAGGATTGCCTGCTAATGCATAGTTACATGTCTCACACTGAGCCTCCTCCCTTAGCAACCACTACTTACTAGCCATGTACTTACTAGCCATGTTGTCTTCTGCCTGCCATTGACTTGCATGGCAGAATAGTGATTTTAGTTAGAATGCGTAATTAAGGTTTATTTTGTTACTTTCCCCAATCCTGTTTGCACGCAGCTGCCCTATGCTTAAACAGCTGAGATTGGCTAAAAAAAAAATAAAAGTTGATTTTTTTTTAATGTTTTTTGGCTGTTTACAATGCCAGTGGCCTTATACTTGGCCATTGTCATGCTTCTTAACTGATATGCAGCCTTTATTTGGAGCTGTCACAGCTCCGTTTTGGACTTTGCAGAAATGTACTCGGTTACTAACCGAGTACATTTCTGCAGATTGCAGTAGTCCTGCATGGCTGGTTGCAAGCTTCCTGGATTGCAAATTCACCTCATTTGCATCTATTTCTCCTGCAAATGGGGTGATTTGCATACAGGGGCTTAGTCCATACAGGACTAGTGTAGGAGCGCTCATGCACACCCCTGCAGGCTGCTCCTGGATTGCATGCCAGACATATTGCCTGCTAGAGCTCCTGCACTTATCCTTCACACTGTGCAAGGCATAGAGAATCTGGGGGACAGTTTCTGAAAACTCAAACATGAAAAAAAAAAAAAAAATCTACCCTTTTACATTTTTATGGGGGGGCAGGCCACCCTGAACCCACCACACCCTTTGCAAATTATATATACCAACTCTGAGATTACAGTACAGTGAGGGAAAGGGTACATTTTCCAATCCTTGCTGTACTGTGATCTCCATTCAAAAGCTTCAAGTTTTCAAAAACTCAATCATATGGAGTTCAAGATTCTAAAACTTGATTAACTGACAGGGATCCGTATATATATATATATATATATATATATATATATATATATATATATATATATATATCTGGGGTCTACCTGACATGGTCGACAGTTCATATGGTCGACACTCATTTGTTCGACAGTTCATTTGGTCGACAAGGAGATTTGCCCCCTTCCCCAATGTTGTGCAACCCTGGAGTTGATATATATAGTTAGGGGGGGTGTGGGGGGCACAGCCCCCCACATCGGGGTGGAAGCCCCACCTAAAATGCTTGTCGATCAAATGAACTGTCGACCAAATAAACTGTCGACCATATGAACTGCTTGACCATGTCAGGTAGACCCATATTTACTTTGGAACATCAAAATACCATAAGCTTGAAATTCAAAACATTGAGACCAAAATCTTGAAAGTTCGTTATGCTGAAAGTTCAAAATGTCAAATGTCAGAATGTTGAATCAGCTGTATAAACACTGTTCTGATGTGAAATTCGTTACTGTGGCTTTCAGATACATTATGCTGTAGTATACTAAATAAGAAGGGAACATGACTGAAGTTACCTTTGAAACTCTATGTATCAGATAGATATATAGTAATGTGTAGTATCTTCACAGTGAAGTAGTGCTTCTAAGAGAAGGTTGAGGATAGTTTTTTACAATTTAAACAGGCAGCGATAAAGCACAGAATGGTATGTTTGCCATTTTATTCTGTGTAGTGCAATCTTGGAGATTTAAGTAGTAGGGGGTGTGGGAGGCACAGCCCCCTACATGGAGACATTTAATATAGTTTGTTGTTTATTTGTTTCTCTATGTTGTTGTGGTCCAATATTGTAAATGTTTTTCTATGTTTTTTCAATGTTATGGGAATCAATGTTTTCAGGTTTCAGAGTATTGAACTTTCAAGATTTTGGTGTCAATGTTTTGAATTTCAATCTTATGGTATTTTGATGTTCCAAAGAGAATAAAAAAAAAAATATATATATATATATATATATATATATATATATATATATATATATACATATATATATGTATAGCTACTTGATACCGTTGTGTTATCAAAACATTGAGAATCACAACATTGAAACCAAAAGATCGGAGCATCACAACACCTAAAACCCATAACAGTGACTTACAGAATGTCAGAAACAACAGATCATAACATCGGAAACTCAGAATGTCACATATCCTAACAGTGGAAGTTAGGGATACAAGACTTATGTGTAGTATGCCGTTATGTTCTGTTTTCTTTTGTTGTGAATGTATTGTACCTATAAAAACAATCATCAGTTTAAGAAAAAAAAACAGTAATACCAGGTTGGAGATGATGGAACAACACACCAGTTATTGTAAACTCAGAATGCTGTGTAGCCCAGGTAATAGAAGTGAGGTAGATCTACACACTTAAAAGTGACCGTATCACTTTAAAACATTGTACACAATACCAAAAACATGGCGGACATCAGACACCACAGTCCTGGAGTGTTAGGCAACTTATACCCTATGACTAAATTGCAACAGGATAAGGATATATTAATAATAGATGGCTTCTTGTATAATCTTAAGAGAACTGTTAATTGAAAGAAACACTGGTGCTGCAAGTACAAGCACATTGATAAATGCAAAGGCAGGGCAGTGACAGTATCATTGTTCGATGGTGAACAACTCCGTAAATCGGTGGC